>NC_090244.1:12910978-13078478 GCF_024489055.1 Chanodichthys erythropterus
CTATTTAGAAACAGTTGTAGCGTCTACAGTCTACACTCTCAATCAACTTCAGCAGGTTACAAACAACAACCACAACGACTTCATGATGGGCTCCTACACTAATACAATTAAGAAGTTAAAATCAAATAGAAAATAAGAATGTCAATGCAATATATCATTATCAACATCCTTCCTGCCCTGCTCATCTCTTCTAAGATCAAACGCGAGGATTCTCATGTAACAACAACAGAGCAACTTCCCTTTCAACGAAATTCAAATGTATTCATTCCCTTTAAATGAACATACCACTTGAAACGGAGGTAAGACACCTGACCGCAAAGACTGTCTAACTGCGATAGTTTCCTCTCACAGTGACTGGATCAAGTCAGATAGTTATTAAACCTGTCTAATATTTCAAACAGAGGGGATTGAGAAATTTTAACGAGGGTTTAGTTCGATTTGTATCGATATTTTATATGTTTTGGTGCGCGTGAACCCCCCTCCCCGCGTCAAGTGGTAGCGCCCAGCCCATCTGTTCTCCTCCTGTGAAATGCGGATTGAAACAGATTGTACGACTCTACGGGTCGCAATGGCTACTGCACCGCAAGGACAACAAGTTTTACTGTTCAGCTAAACAAGTTTGATGTGAGGAACACTCTGGGCGGATTCGTCTAAGCCACTCTTTTTAATGTGAGACACTCGTAGGACAAACAGAAAAATGTCCCAGGGATGTATAACTTCTGTGGAGGAGATCCAGTCTTGGTGGGAAGTCCCCGCCATAGCGCACTTCTGCTCTCTCTTCAGGACGGCGTTCAATTTACCAGACTTTGAAATTGAGGTAAATTATCATAACGTTACCTGTATGAATTTACGCATCGGTATCCTTTCCATCAAGTTCATTAAAACGAAACGAAACTAAACAAACTCAAGTTGGCCATGTTCCCCAGCCACCTGACTTTATGTTTGCCTGACTTTAACTAACGTTATTCACATTATAAGTTAGTTAATGGGACGTCAAAGCAAGTGAGGCTGATAGAATAAAGTCAGTTGTTTAACGTTCGTTTGGTTTAAATAATAGCAGAACTAAACAGACGTCTGCTCAAAACACTGAATGCGCTTTAATTAAAGAAAACACTTGTTTTTTTTCAGTGGTTAATGGTGTTTTGTCTTTGTTTATAATCCGCCAACGGTTAATGAGTTGGTTTATAAAGTGAGGTTTAAGTTGTTAATATAAACGCTGCGATATTTCTGTTAATATCCGCGTTGAAAAGCCGTGTGTTAAGTTTAAAGTCTCGTAAGACCGGTTTTCATTCACTCATTTTAGATTGACGTCGAATAGATTTATCGCCACGCATAAACTTTCCAGTGACTCGGTTTCATCTTTTGTTAAAAACTCAAGCCAAGTTCATGATTATTGGGTTACAAGTTTATTGTTTGATCACAGGCTGCCTCCGACTTGGTCATTGTTCCCTACTGTCTGTCTGTTTTGTTTGTTATTGATTCAGTCACTTTACAATGATGCTGTAAATTTGGTCTCACTTTGATGTGAATGTAACCCAGAAACGTTTAAATGGAGTACTTGAGTCACCCCTATTTTCATCACCTCCCCCTTTAACTTTCATTTGGAAACAGCATATATTGTGTGTTTGTGTCACAGGCACCAGTAACCTCGGTCCTTCTCGACCCCCACATGTGTGAAACGTGCTGGCCACTGGCTTTGTTATTGCATGAGGGGTTTGAGAAGCGGATCACCGCGTGCTGCTTCCCAGAAAAGTTACATCTGGCGTGATCAAATAGGAAATTCATACTAGGGATCGACTTATATTGGCCTTTTTATGACAGATATGCAGAAACTACTTTTAATTGTTTTATTTTTTACTCAAAATAACTAAATCAACGATACAACCCTATGTGTTTTGGTTTTCATCATAACAACAGTAATTATTAATAATAATGCTAATCATAAAGATAATCCATTTTTATACAGATCTGTTTTTATTGTGATCTGAACATATTTCTTGTTTGAGAATGAATGGCTGTTATTTAAAAAGTTTAGTTATTCAAAGAAAAGTTTTAAATTAGTTACTTTAATGCTGTTTTTGGGTGCTATTTTCTAGAGACAAATTATACTATTTATCAGTAGATCCGATATTAACAATTCAATTGAAAAGTGTAAGCGAGTCAGCGACGTGACGGGTCTTTTTTGTTGTTGTCCAAAGGCCTTAATAATAATAATAAAAAAACAAAGATATGACATCCAAAGTATGTAAGGTACATCTAGATCTCTTTTATTGAATCTGAAAGGTTTTAATTATGTTTTGCTACATATAAAGGTATTTTAAAGATTTTGAAGTGTCAAAAGGTCATTTGGTTTAACCGTCCAAATTTAATTTGTGATTAAAATATTTAAAAAATGTATATATTTTTTATTCTGGCATGATTTTATAACATCATATATCTACATAGTGCAAAAATGGTATTACAATTATGTGTAGAAAGCATTGCTTTGTTATGAGAAAGAATGTCCAGAAAGATGAATTTCATTAATGTCATTTGGAGTAACCAATATAAAGGGACCATTTTGGATCCAGTCATGCGGTCAATATCATGTGACAGGATGTGACATCATTCAGACACCTGCAAAGGACCACATGGTGGTGAAAAAAGTAACTAACTCTCTCTTAACTATTTGAAAAATTAATGTTTTCACTTGCCGTTCCGAAACATCAGGTCATTCGGTACAACCGCTATAAAACATGTAAAATGTTTGATTGCCCTTTTGCTAGATAGCCAGCTAGGTAGCTAAATATCAGCCTGTTAACTTGACATTGTTTGAAAATATCATCATTTAGTATAATCAAGTGTCATTTGGTAAAACCGAATTACTTTTTTTGGTGACAAATTTTGTCCATCTTGTAAAAAAATGACAAAAGCAGTGTTAATTCATTATAAAAACCACATAATCTCATTGTTAACACTTAATAAAACTTCAAAATTAATTATATCTCCATTATGTTTTTACACTTTTAAAAACCTTATTCGTTAATGACCCATACGTATCTAAAAATATCTGTCAAGATGTTTATCTGTCTCTATTTGGTATGTTGAATGATTATGGCCCTTTTTTTTGGTCATGCTTGATTTTGTTTTGTTTTTTATTGCAACATTATTGCAAACCGAGCTTCCTGCATATGTTTACTTTGTGCGCAGTTTGGCAATCGCAGATTACAGGCAGCGTGTGTCAATGCAGTGTCAAAGGATTTACATTCAGAGGGTGGGAGTGTGTGTCGGACTCAAGTCATTGACCGTTTCGCGATTCCTCCTTGCATCCTAATTGCATTCAGCGTAGGTGTCCAAGGTCATTGAACACAAAAGCTCTCAGTCCCACTTCAGTATCCTGGTAACTTTGCAGCCGTGCGTGAATGGGACTGTGAATAATCCAATCGGTTGCTTTAATCTAGTGATTGAGACGTTTTTCAAGTCATCCCTCACATTGCGCCAGTCTTCTGTTATAATCTTTTCCTTAATCTCAATTGTCCTAATGCTTATTAGTGTTGAAGTGGATGTTGAACATGGTAAAGGGTCAGTCTCTTGTCTTTACATTGTCACAGAAGAAAGTAGTAGGAAATTTTGGTTGAACATATATTGGCTTTTTTTTTTTTTTTTACAATTTTATGTTCAATTTAGGTACAACTTGTGCAAAAATTAAATTAAATGAGCTTTTATTTTTTCTCACATCCAGTTAGCGTGTTTGGACTTCTGTCAAACTTCGTCATCTCATTTGCGTGAGCCAGTCAACACAAGTTGATGGGAATGTCATCAAAGCAGATTTACCTGCAACTGGCTCAACGACGATCCTTGATGTGGTGATGCAGTGGCTTAGCTGACGTTTCCTCTTTGTTTTCAGCCCTTGTGAGCCTCATCCAGGGCTGTCTAAAAAAAGCAGGTGGATAGTTCGGTAAATAGAACGCAAATCCGTCTGTAAGAGGATACAATGTCTTTTACGTGGGAGAAAGCCTACTCTATAAGGTGGCCGTATGGCTGTTTGTTTTAAATGAACCGAATGACTTTGCATGCTGACATTCTAGTACACCTGATTTCTGTCACGAAGACCTTAACAATCTCACCTGTTGAGTATTTGTTCAGAAGTCAGATTTTCATTCATTTGATGAACAGTGATATAACTTGAACAAAAGTGTTTTTATTTTATAACATAATTTGGGAATGGCAAAGAATCTTGTTTTGTCAAATAATCTTATGTTATTTTGCCTTAAAGGGTTCAAGATACTGTCATTAATTACTCACCCTAGTGTCGTTCCAGACCTTTGTTCATCTTCAAAACACAAATTACAATTCTTTTCGATGAAATCGGAGAGGTTTCTGTCGCTCCATTGAGATCCAACACAACTACAGGCGCCGGTATACTTCAAACTAGGGCTGCACGATATATCGCATGCGATTGTCACGCGCATTTCGTCAGTAAAGCCGGTTCCCTGATTACCGCTAAATCGCCATCGCTTGCTTTCAAATGGAGCGGCATTTAATAGACAGAGCCGTAGATCACTGATAAGCCGCGCAATATCGCGTTCATATCGCAGATGTATCGCCTTTTTTCGTTCTTCGTTTAGGGGTAAAACGAAGTTCGAAATGCGTGACCAGCGATATACTGTAAACGAACATCTGACGCCGCCCACACTGCTGAGAGCGATGTTTAGATGAATATGTAAATATGTGCCGTGCACTTTCTTTTCAGTAACAAAATAAACACAACAAAAATGAGAAAACAGCAAGCATTTATTATAAAAAAGCGCTTCTGCAGCGCAGCGTTTTTTTTTTTCGTTGAGATGCTTTGTTGTTATGATACGGAATATCAGTTGGCCAGTGTTGTATTTGTCCTGCCCCTCCTTCACTCTGATTGGACGGCTGGCTAAAAAGTGACAGTTATGAGCGCAGCGTTTTACTCAAAGTTGAACATTCTTCAACTCGAGGCGACCTGTAAGAAACGCCGAGCTCTCAGCGCTTGAGCGTGAAAAAGACGCTCAGCGCCTCGTTACACTCTCGGCGTTTAAAAAACGTGGCGCTCCCATTGAAAACAATTGAAAAAGTACGCTCGGACCTGGAAAAAACACTTAGGTGGACACACGGCCTTACAGTATCAAACATGAAACAGTGCTAGCCTCAATTTTTTTTTTTACAAGCACAACTATCCAGTGTGTTCATGTTTTCACCCACTAGCTCTTACCTCAATGAATTCAACACACGAAATGACTCACGAGCCTTACCACTTTCAAGGTCTGGAAAGGTAGGAAAGACATTAAAGTAAAATCAAATGGAGTACTTTAATGTTGTCTTTCTTACCTTTCTGGACCTTGAAAGTTGTAGTTACGTTGGATCTCTATGGAGGGACAGAAACCTCTTAGACTTCATCAAAAATATCTTAATTTTTTCCCAAAGATGAATGAAAGTCTTACAGATGTGGAATGACACAAGGCTGAGTAATAATGACAGAATTTTCATTTTGGGGTGAACTAACCCTTTAATAAGACTGAAAACCACTGAAAGATTGAATTTGATCATGGTTGACACACTCAGAGCACAAGCTTTGTGTGTCGAACACAGTGGATATTAGAAAGGCAATGATCCAGTATGAAGTTTAAGGTGTTGGCCAGCTCCTTTTCTTCTCAGGATCCGTTCCGGGGGGCGACAATGGAGATTCTTCTTGGCAAGCTGACAAAACGGCTCCTTGCACATTGTTCCTTGGTTACACTTCGGTCGCGCTCCGTATCTCTGCCCTAGATGAGAGAAGGGCTCGGCAGGAAGAGGCCTTATTCGCTTGGGCTCACTCCGTGCTCTTTGTCTGTGTGAAGCACGCTTGATTTCCTGGCAGTGTGGCCGTGAAACGAGCCCTGAAATCCCACCGCCTCCAAAAGTCGAGGGAGGCAGAGTCCTTCAGGATGTCCCCCCTCACCCCTCATACACAAACACAGCCTGCCGACTCCACGCAGAGGATGAGAGTTGGTGTTTTGTTGCTTGTCTGTTTTCATATGTCTTCATTATCAATTTGGTGGTGGGTGGAGAATTGATCTGTGAGCATTTGGTCCAAGCGTTTGCCTCAGCAGAAGATGAGAGTGCAACTTAATTTAGTTTCTGAATTGATTATGTTTGGTGGGCAAAGTCAGCAATGTGGGCATCTGGAAAAAGACAAGTTCTTTCTTAATTGCTCAAATTTCATCTATTGTAGAGAACCGACCATCACTCACACTCTTTAATTGTGTAATATTTGACCCTTGTAGGGATCATTTGATCCTTTTGGTAAATCTGCAGCCATTTCCATTTCTCTCAAGTCACATGCCAATTTGTGTACTTGTTCTTCATGTTTACACTGCTGTTCAGAAGTTTGAGGTAGGTAAGATTTTTAAATGTTTTTGAAAGAAGTCTCATGCTCAAATAGGCTGCTTTTATTTATTCAAAAATACAGTAAAACGGAAATATTGTGAAATTTTATTAAAAAATTATAATTTTATTAATTTATTAATATTAAATTAATTAATTAATTTTAATTAAGATAATTAAAATAACTAATAAAGCTACAAGGATCGTCTTTTTAAAGCTACACTGTGAAATATAGGCCCGGTTTCACAGACAGGGCTTAGCCTAAGCCAGGATTAAGCCTTAGTTCAATTAGGATATTTAAGTAGCTTTTATAAACATTCAGTAGAAAAGAACATTAATGGTGTGCATCTTGAGACAAAACAATGGCACTGATATATTTTAAGTGTCAGTACACTAGTCAGGACTAGCTTAAGCCTTGTCTGTAAAACCAGGGGATAAAGTTGCAATTATGAGAAACAGTCCCATTATGTGATTTGTAAATTTTTTTTTTTTTTTTTTTTAAGATGGAAATGGTTATTCATTATTAGGGCTGACACAATTTTCACGATTCGATTCGATTGCTATTCACATGCTTTCGATTGGATTACAATTCCGATTCGATATTATTTTGGATTTCAGTTACAGTACATGGTAAATTTTCTAGTGGAAAAAAATCTCTTAACTAATGCTGTAAACAACACATGGGACTCAGTTGGTACTGCTATAATAATATTGAAGGTTAAATTAACTTATTTAAACACTTAAATTACACTCATTGATGTTTTTATTATAAACTTTAGAATTACATAATCATATTTCTACTCCAATTCGTTTTTTTTTTTTTTTTTTTTAAATATATTTAAATCACGGCTGTCATAATGCATTAAATATTGAAGAACATTAAAAATTATAATGAATATGTAACGGTGCATAGCTATATTTATCAGAATGTTGCTTTCTAAGGCACATTTCTAGCTGACTAATGAGTTTATGGTCACTGAATATGTTTTTCTGAGTGTGACGTTACATGACATTGTTTACAAGCTGTTTTATTGACGTCTTTCAGAGGTTGAAACACTGATTGAGCTATTACACGAGACATGATACGGATTTGGGTAAGTGGTACTGTATATTTTAATATACCTTCAGATGTTTAGTCATGTTTATTTCGAGCTGTAACTGGTATTAAAGCGGAGGAGAGGATGTTCACATGTGCTCGTGCTGTCGCTTCTCTTTAAATGAGGCGCTAAAACGATCTGTCACGTCACATTAAACAGTCATATGAAATCTAAGACTTTGCTTCATATCAAAATTAACAAAGCACAAAGGTTATTGCGATTTATTGGATGGGAGGCGCTACATATTCTGCTTATTCATCAACTGAAAACAGACTAGACTAATCGATTCTTTGGATTTAAGAATCGATATCGGTTCGTAAAAATGAGAATTGATTAAAATTGAGATTTTTTTTTTTTTATTTATTTTTTTAAACCCAGCCCTATTCATTGTTGTTTTTGTTTTGTTTTTTTGTGAAGATTTGCGAAGATTACATTTTCCAGGGTTTGATGTAGTCATCCTTGACCTGACTCTTCTTTTGATGTCCATACTCCTTTCACACAGGTTTGCTAGTCATTTCACCACTTCTTTTCTGCGAGAATCAGTGACTGAGCGAGTTTATAATTCAGACTACTGATGCACCCCTAATTAACGCTTGTCTCTGTCGGAGATCACACAGTCCATTGTGCAAGAGCTCATTAAGCCTTTGTCAAGCTCTGACGTAGCACATCCACATGTTCTCTGACAGCTGTTTGTCTCATCCATGATCTTACATGGCAGAATTTTCCCAGGGGATTATCATGGACTCCTCCCTTTCATCTTCTTCATCACACCTTCATCCTTGGGTACAAGTGCCCCCTTATGCTCTTTCCTCCACCCAACTTGGGGTTGTGTGTTCTGCCAGTGTTGAATAGAGCCTCATTCACGTTCCTCCTCGCTCACTGCTGCTCCATCATTGGCCCTGGCATGAGCATGACTAAATCACAGATGGTGGCTTTCTTTGCCTCTCCCCCCGGAGAGCCAAGATGGTCGTAACTGGGTGCTGGTGTTCGTCTGGGGCACCTTTTCTTTAGGGCCTTGCGCTGCTCGATTGTAAAGGGAGATTTAATCTCTATGGGGCCTGGTGGAGCGGGAGCTGGCGACAAGCTCTTGTTTTGAAAAGCAGATGGATTAAGATGAGGAAAATGGATTTGTGTCAGGAGGATCTGTAGTGTTCTCTCGTTTTCCTCCAACGCCGGGTGCCGATTGTGAAGGATGGCCGTATGTGTGTGCATGTGTGTATCTGTGAAGCCTGTGTTGAATTAGCAGCTTTGATGTGTGAGAGGCTCACCCTTGGTAGAGCTCCTGTGGTTTCGAGGAGGAGGAAGTGGGCTCTGACTGTGGGATTTGCACCATCAATAACTGATGGGTCAGCAGGCCTTGTTTCAGACCCCAGATGCTGCAGCTTTAAAAGTACCACTCTCACCCACCTTCATTCTAACTTATGCCTAATCTGCTCCAGTCAACCACATGAGAAAAGATCAGTGTTGGGGAAAGTTATTTTTAAAAGTAATGCATTCCAATATTGCTTTACTCCTTATAAAAGTAACTAATTGTGTTACTTTTTATGAAAAGTAATGTTACATTACTTTTGCGTTACTTTTTCTCACCTGAGCTGGGCTTACTTATTTTTTAATGACAACAAAAGTTCTATTTTTGGCAAATGTAAAGGCCCTCTCACACCAAAAGTGAAATGAATAAGCCTCAGGCTGAAGGAAATGCACATTAGCGCCTGTACAGTATAGGGCGCAGCTCAAACAAACCTTTCAGCTGTGCTGGCATTCTGGATTAAAGAAGAATAGGATACAGGAGAAGGACGTTCAAAACTCTAAATCTAATCTAAAGTCATTTTTGCTTATTAGTATGGTTGAATTAGATTAATGAAGGTCGCAGCAAAGATATTGGTTGATAAAGCAAAATTAAGTATATTTGTGTAAGTTAATAGTTAATTATTACAGGTTTGCATTAAAATTCTGATATTACATTTCAATGTCTTTATTCATTTTGAGGAACACTGAATGTTTTTGTGCAAGTGAGATGCAAGTTTATATTTAGTCTAGAACTACAATAAGCATCATGTTCACACAGCGCACACAACACCTCTGCACTTTTTATTTCAACATGGGGACAGGAGAGCTGTCAGTCAATAAATGTGTAAAACTAACTTGTTACTTATTTGAAAAAGTAACTGGGATATTTTGTTGTAAATTGAAAAAGTAATGCATTACTTTACTAGTACCTTGAAAAAGTAATCTGATTACGTAACTCAAGTTACTTGTAATTATTGCTGGGCAATATATCGCATGTGATTGTCGCGCATTTCGTCAGTAAAGCCGGTTCCCTGATTACCGCGAAAACGCCATCACCTGCTTTCAAATGGAGCGCCATTTAATATACAGAACCATAGATCACTGACAAGCTACGCAATATCGCGTTCATTATCGCAGATGAAACGCCTTCGATAATGAACGCGATATTGCGTGGTTTGTCAGTGAACTACGGCTCTATTAAATGCCGCTCCATTTGAAAGCAGGTGATGCCGATTTAGTGGCAATCAGGGAACCGGCTTTACTGATGAAATGCACGTGACAATCGCATGCGATATATCGCCCAGCCCTACTTGTAATGTGTGACACCCAACACTGGAAAAGACATTCACATATTCTAAACATTATTGCTTTTCATTAATTAGTATTGCTTGCCAAGGCACATTACTTTTTTCTGTACTGTTTGCAACATGAATGATCTCTCTAAGCATTCAGACGTTTTTGCCATCATGTGATTGGCGAGAACTCATCATACACTACCATTTAAAAGTTTGGTGTAATTTTTTTTATTTTTTATTTTTTATTTTTTTATATATATTACAAAATATTTAAATTCCAAAATGCTATTTAAATGCTATAAATTCTATAAAATGTATCACTGTTTCCACAGAAATATTAAGCAGCACAATTGTTTTCCACATTAATAATTGAAAATGTTTCTTGAGCACCAAATCAACATCCATCCATCCATTCTCCAAACAGCTTTGACCTTTGTCTCTGGCCATAGGCGGCAAAACATACTTTGACATTTGGCCAGTCTATCACAGCCAAATCAGCATATTATAATGATTTTTGAACGATCATGTGACAATGAAGACTGAAGTAATGATGCTGAAAATTCAGCTTTGGCATCACAGGAATAAATTACATTTTAAAATGTATTAAAATAAAAACCAGTTCTTTCTAAATTGGAGTAATATTACTGTTTTTATTGCATTTTACTGATCAAATAAATGCAGCCTTGGTGAGAATAAGAGGCTTAACCCAAAACTTTTAAAGTGTAGTGTACACTAACATAATAATTTTCTAAAATACTTTACACAATTACACAATTGGTTCTGCACAAATCATTTGTTCCACAAAGTGGCCCGCTGTTTCAAAGTTGAAAACGAAACCAAAGAGATGGAACAACAACAACAAAATAGCTGAGACTGCAACAACAACAGAGGCCAGTTGCATAAACTTATTAGTCACTATATTAAGACTGTGTCTTAAGAACTAGTTTGACCAAATTGCAGTTAACCAAGGGGTAATCAATGTTATTTTTCCAATTCAAATTACACCAATCTACCTTTGTATGTAACAGACTTTTAAAAGTTAAGACACTAATGTTTTTCTTGAAGAGTGGTCATGATTTTTTAGACTAGTCTAAGTGGTTTATGCAACCGGCCCCTCAGATGTCTGCATTGACAAACACTTGTGTGAGGGGTTTATGAGAAAGCTGCAACTTTAGATTAAAAAATACAAAGACATTTTTTTTACTGGTCATAACTTCTGGAGAAAAAATAGCACAGACACTGGAAAAAGATGGAACTTTCTTGAGCGCATGTGTCGACTGCCTGCATTCGTGGATATGCTAGCATACATGTCAAATAAAGAAGTATAAATTGGGCTTTAGCAACTGCATAGCAACCACCTAGCATCAAGCCGTCAAGTTTTGCATTAACTTTGCATTTTCCATAATGACCCTTATTCAACAGTGAATCCATCATATGTACACAACACTTTTGGTACTTCCCAAGTCTGTCTTAACCACCGTATCCTTCCACATTGTGATCACTAACCCCTCTCCCCCACCCCTGATTGACAGGTGAGGGCAGAAGTAAATGTATCAGATGGTTCCACATGGGGTATGGGTGGAGGGGTTTGTACTCTGTGGTGTTTGTTTCAGGGAGCTCCATTGTTGCAGCGCCCCATGGCTCCCAGTGTCTGTCTCCAGTTTGAGGCTGCCGCTCCACACGCTGTTGCTTGTTTGTGTTTTGTCTGAGATGAAATCGAAGCCCCCATTGTGATCCTAGTTTGTCGGGTTTGTGTTAACCCGCTTAGAGTGTGACTGTCAGGTGTTCCTCAGAGCGACGTGCTGTTTTTTGCTCGTGGCAGCATGATGCAAGAACCTGCTGGGAGCTCGTAAGAGCACGATGGGAAATCTGATGTTTAGTGTGTCATCGGGGATTGCAGCTCTCTCCCCTCAGACAGCTGAGTAGGTGGGGGTGGCAGCGATGGGGGCTCCGGTGGGAATGTCACTTCGCAGGATGGAGTTGGATGGTGGGGGAGGCTGCTTGCATGAGACGTGAGGGACCCTTAGCCTACAGCGGAGGTGGCAGAGAGTGTGTACGTGTAAAGCGTGTATGTGTGTGTGTTTTGGAGGGGTGTGCTGGGGGGTGTCAATGTGCTTTGAGAGGCGAGTTTGTAACAATGGCCCGGCTAGACCCACTCATCTGCTCTTGGGAACAGTTGTTTGGAGAGAAGCCATGGATGACTTGTCTGTTATGCTTATAGTAATGTTTCCTGGTTGTGCTCCTGATGTTAAAAATAGTCAATGTCAGTTTGCTCTGACCTCTTGTTCAGACCAACTCAACCTGAACTCTGAAATTGGACATTCTTTTTGGCTATTCGATGCTATAAACAATCAATCCTGTGTTATATTGAGCATTAGTCTACTACTACATGCTTTGCTTGAAAGTTGCTAGTAAATACAGCTTAATTCATGCCTATTTTGGATACAGTTTGGTTGACAAATTGGGTCTAAAAGTCTCAAGTCACACTTAAATTTAGACTCAACTTAGAAGCATAAGCATTGACATGACTTGTCTTAGAGGTTTCAAATTAGTTGAAATTAGTTAATTGCGAGTTAATATCTCAGTTCTGAGAAAAGAAGTTAGAATTTCGGGATATAAACTTGCAATTGCGAGAAATAAAGTCAGAATTGTAAGAATTACTTTTATTTTATTTAGTGGCAGAAACAAGCTTTCACAGTTTAGGTAAAAGCTTTTGAGTCTTTTCTGTTGTCTCATATATTCTTATGATCAAAGAAATGCTTTAAAACTAAAAATACATATACTTATATTATAAGATGATATTGATGTTCATGTTTATAAGTTTGAGGCAGTTTCTTCATCAAGTTATTATTTTATAATAATATAATATATAATAATTTTATATTAAGTTATATTTTATAAAACTACTGTGATTTTTAAGTTGGCTTTACTGCCAAGGTATGGTGAGTTTAACCTGATGACCTTTGTTTACCAAGAACTCTTTCATAACCAGCAAGTATTGCTGTGCAACATTCTCTCAAACTCAAGTTGCCAATGTAAGTAATGAGAAGTTATTTTTGCAATAGTCACTGATGGTAAAAGCAGCAAGTTTGAGGTTGTGCAAGCATCTGTTTGCCTAACAAACACGACTGTGTGCTCTTCGGTTAATGATATGTTGATAAGACTTTTTGGTCAGTGTTATGTGTCATTATGTGTTAAGGCACGCAGCCCCAATGCTCAGTTTTGTTTTGCTTTCCCTGGCAAACGAGTCTTGTTAATGGTCCATGCATAAGCACATTATTGCACCTGGTGGTATTGGACAATATCCTGTTCAAGATATTGGCAACAAGACCACCAAGTGGAGGCCACGCAAGAGACTAGAGAATGGGGAGGCTGTTGTGAGTTAATGATCCCCATTCAGTTGCCTGTGCGGTGATCCCAAACCATAGATGTGTCTGGCCACCCATCCATGGCCACCTGTTGCATCTGGCCCTGACATTGAGATGGTTGGCCCAGCTCTGTGCCGTATAACCTGCCCTGCTCTTGACCCTTTCTAAAATTTGACTGGTTTGCGGTGGTATGAAATATTATTGGAATTAAACCCGTGTGTGAAATATATAAATATATATATATATATATAATTTAGTTGGTTGTCTTAAACATAAACAGTTGAGAAAGAAAATGCATGTGTAACAGTATAATGGATCAGTGCACTAGCTCTTAAAGTGACAGTAGCCCAATATGTGTCTGTCATTAATGTTGATAAAACAACAAAATATAGCTTTAATTGTAAGGAATCAGGATTAATAGCCTATGTATTTAATTTAGTCAGGACTAAAAGTCTATCCAGTGTTATTTTACATTTGATTACTTTATTCAGTTTCTTTAGTGTTTCTCTATCTGAATACTAGTGTTAGACCTACCCAAAAAACTTCTCTTTTAGTTCTCTTTTTTATTTGTATCTTTATTCTATTCTATTTAGTCATGCTACTTTTTTTGAATTCAAAGATTGATATCCAGCTTCCTTGTTGTGTAAGAGTTGTGTAAACACTTGAGCAACAAAATTGCCCCCATTGCAAAAACACAAATACAATGAGTGAGCAAACATTTAGATGAGATCATTTAAAAAAATAAAAAAAGCAACAAAACACACACACACACACACACACACACACACACACACACACACACACACACACACACACACACACACACACACACACACACACACACACACACACTTGGTATTGGGAACACATATTCACTATTAACTACGACTTTTGCCTCAAAGTCTTAATTTACTGCTTATGAATAGTTACTAAGGTAGTTGTTGTAGCTTTTAAGTTTAGGTATGGGGTTGGATTTAGGGATGTAAAATATGGTCATGCAGAATTAAGGCATTAATATGGGCTTTACAAGTACTAATAAACAGTCAATATGCAAGCTAATAAGCAACTAGTTAAAAAAGAGAATTGTTCCCTATACTAAAGTGTTACCAAAATATATTATAACCATGTTATATTGATATTGTTGTGAATTTAATATTAAAAAAATAAAAGTATGTTTAATCTGATTTTCTTATTTTTAATTTGGACAAACTTACCATTTTAGTACTTAACGGTGCAATAGGCGATTTCTGAGAATCATTGTTAAACACTGGATACTTGAAATCAAACCAAACAAACACACCCCTCCCTTCATTGCTCCGCCCCCAAAATGCAGAAACACACAATGCAAGAGTGGATGTCTATTTATAGCAGACCCGAAGCAAAATAAAGCTTTGCGAAAAATAAAGCAAAGATGATGAACGAACAATAAGGAAGAACAAAGATGTACATGAGTGTATACAAGCAAGAGTTCGTTGTTAGTCGTCAGCAGCACGCACTCAAAATAGAGCTAGGCGATATATCGAATATTAGCGATTAGTATTGCAATAATTTTGACGACGATGTCAAATTTGAAAATAACGTGAATATCGAATATTTCAAATTCAAGCATACTTTCCCAAAATTACGTCCCCTTACGTATTACCGCACATTAGCAAAGTGGAGACGACGAACAACACAGATGTGGAAAGAGACCAGGGAGGGGATGATAAATTAGTCTCCAAAAGGAACGCACAATCTGTAATATGGGGGTGGTTGGGTTTTCAGATAACAGATAACATGAAACTCCGTGAGCCACCATCACTAGACTCGGCTTCATCTGCCGAAAAATCTGGTAGGCCTGTCGTCCCTAAACAAATAAAGCTGGTCGATTCATTCTCCTCTTGCGGTGTGCCATATGCGAGAAAGTGGGAAGAATTACATTGGCGGTCACGTTTCACATTGCCAAAGATACCTGTCAGTACCGTGGAAAAAGCTGGCTTCAAATGGCTGCTAAAGACAATTGACCCCCGATACAATTTGCCTTGCCGTAAATACTTTGCACAGGATGCGCTCAGCTGTCACAGAAGCATTTTATTGATGTCTGGGAGCAGAATTCTGCTTGTGAAATGCACTTTCTGTACTTGTTTTGCAATACTTCAGTTCAGTTAAATTTACATGTGTTCATTTAATTTTAAAAAAAAAAGTGATAAGTGATTTTTTTTTTTTTTTTTTTTTTTAACTGCTTAAATTTGCACTAAACATTTTATATTTACTTTGTAACAATAGCTGTTCTATCTAAACTGTTTTATTATGAGGTCAAAAGAAAATCATGTTTTTTATTATTTAAAAGCAAATGCAAACATATCGAGAGATATATCAAATATCGTAAAAATTTTGACAATATCGAGATATCAGATGTTTTTTATATATCGCCCAGCCCTAACTCAAAACCAATGTTACTCACATATGGAGCAGAAACACTGCAACCTCAGTGTCTGTTTTCAGGCCTTCCAGCTTTGGTCTCTTCAGCACTAGAAAGGGTCCTAACACACTTGGCTGATCATAACCCTTTTTGTTAGTGATATTACTCTGACCTTTTCTCTTTTATAATGTCTCTCCGCCATCTCTCTTTAATCAGTCTTTCTTCAAACCCCCCTCTTGCTCTCTCTCTCTCCTACCCCATCATGAGTGTATACGTCCCCTACTGCTGTACACGTCACCCTACGGTCTGATCCACTTTCAACAGCCCTTTTCAGAAATTGCTTGATGCACCTTTAAGTTACAAACAGAAGACATTAAAAAATTACTGAATGAGACACATTTATTTGTAGCAAGTATAAGGTAAAGGTTACTGACCTTGCATGTGGGGAAAAAAAAGTTTTTGTTATATATAATATAATATAACATTATCATAAAACTTATATTGTAGAAACTCCACCAGTCAAATTTTTGAAAGGGTAAAGATTAGGGTTGTCATGTCTGAATGTCTTAAAAGGATAAGTGCTAACAAGGCAGTTTGTCACTGGTAACTTTATGAGAGTAAATGTATTCATTGTTAAGTTCTTGGGAAGAGGGAAACAGTACCTTATCTGGATTGTATCTCTCCAATGTACGTTATCCTCAACTGCCAGTCCAGTGCTGCTCAGCAGAATCTGCAAATGCTTTATAAGGTCTCAGTTATAGGAAGATCCACAATTAGTTTGGTAAAGTTTCTTTTCACAACGTTGCTGTGCTGTTATGTAGGTTGAAAATGTGGCATCATCAGATACAGTTCAGGGAGTGGAGAGAACGTTATACAGATAGATGAACGTTCACTGTCTGCTTGTTACTTCCTTGACCAACAAGAGCTGTTAATTGCCTGTATGCATCTGTAGAGTTTCTGGTGTGCACCAGGGACTGATACAGAGGGCGGCTCAGTTTTGCCAAAGCTCTGTCATGGATAGATACACACAACTTTATCAGTGACATTCAGTTAATCAGCTCTAAAATATACAGCCTAACGATTTAATTTTATAACTGGTGGTTGGCAACCTTATCCCTCAGTGTGCCATAATCACAGAAGTACATACCTCTGGTCACGCAAATGGCTTGTAGGATCTGTGTACTAGCGCAGGTTAAAGTGTGTGTGACTATGAGGAATGATAACCCCAAAATGTACATCCATATCCATTCTAAATCCACCATTGTCATTTGACCTACAATGTCAGCCACATTAAAGAATTCTTTGGTAAACTCTTAGATTGGTAGTCCACCCAACTGTCATTATTTACTCATCTTTGTTGTTCCAAACCTGACTTTTTCTTCTGTGGAACACAAAAGAAGATATTTTGAAAAATGTATTTGTAGTTTTTCTGTCCATACAATGAATCCAATCCAATGTTGTTTTAGACTCCACTGACTTTCATCGTTTGGACAAACAGTCGGACATTTGTTGGACAATTGTTGGGTGAACTATTCCTTTAACCTTAGACTTGACTGAAAATGGTAGTCCTAATGACTCCTCTAAATACTATCACTTTGTTTTTTGCCCAACTGTACTGTGCACTTACCATACCTGTTTTGCTAGTTGGTTAAGAAAGAAGATTGAGGTCGGATATCATCAGTGAGCTGTTAAAGGAGACTTTGTGGTGTAAAGGACACACACATTAATTCCCCTTCTTTGCCATCTGAGCCACTGAATGGCACTTCAAAAGCGAAGTGGGGTTGTGTTAATCCCCCGCAGCCGGCCTCAGGTTTGAAGTGTGATCAAAGTCGAGGCTGCACTGATAGATGGGCCCACTCTGGTCCTCTAACTGTCAAGGGACCAGGAAGTTTTGTAGGCGTAACGGAGGATCTGAGGGACGTGCGAAAGGCCAGAGTGGCCCATCACTTGAAGATGATCCTGGATGTTCCTGGCAGCCCCAAACACTCAAGAGTGTGAGTGAGTTGTGAAGACATGGATATAAATAGATGAAGACATGAAGAGTTACGAAATTATTATTACAGGCTATAATGCTTTTTGTTACGGTGGATCCATTTCATCTCTGGACTTCCTGCCCAAACAGACTGTCTCCTTCAATAAGGAGTCTCACAGACACTTTAGACTCTTTATTGAGTACCTGGAGGGGATAATCAATAGCTTTTAAATTGCTTCAACAATCAACCCAAAAACACCTAATGGATTCAGCATGTTAAGCAACACCACCTCAATTTTTTTTTTTTCCAAGAGAACAATCTAAGGACAGTGCATCCCCCCCCCCACCCCCCCGCACACACACACCTTAAGCACAAGCGTGTCTCATCCTGTTTTTCAAGCTCTCATTCTGTTTTTCCTCCTGCTGACACTGGGCTCCTGGTTTCCTCTCCACAGCCAGGAGGTGTGTGAGCTGACCCTCCATGACCCCGTTCTCTCCACCATTTCTCTAGAGAGAAACGGCAATCTGCAGCTTGAGTGAATCTCACAATGAATGGATGGGCTGCCTCTCTTGCCCTTGAGTTAATTTTGTAGTGTCACTCCGCTCTGAAAGGGTAAAGGGGGAGGATGTTTTATATGGGAGCTGAAAAGTGCTCCCTGTTGCCTGAGGGACTGAGTGGCTCGCTGTGTCCTCGTGAAAGAAAGCAACTGCAGTCGCTAAGCTCCTTGAGATGGACCGGTGATGGAGCATTGGCCATTTACATTTTTCAAGCTCCCCTTCCCTCTTTCTTAGAGTGACATTGGGCATCCTAAGGAGAGAGCAGTGCATGCTGGGTTGGGTTGTGCTGGGTCAACCTTGCCCTAGCCCTAGCTGTGGCTGTGGGCTCATGCTGTCGCTTAGCTTCTCTTCTGTTCCTTTCAGTAGGCTGGAGTTTGCAGTCCCACTTACTGCCGCTTCATAAACTCTCAATAGCTGCAACACAATGGAAAAAGACAGGGGTCAAGGTTAAACCTCAGTTCCATCTTGTTCATAGAAGCTTTATCGAGAAACTGGAGAATGTTTGGCACATTTTCAGTGCAGTCTAAGGATTTTACCGTATATCCAACTTCTCTGGTTTTTAAAGTCAGGTGGTTTCCTACCATGTTTTGTAGTACTTCTCAACTGTTAATTCATCTTGACAGTGACTTATTGCTTCCCGTATTGGTTTTACCTAATGTTTTCATAGCCTGTTCAGATGTCTAATTTGCTTTGAATTGTCAGTAAGCTGACACTTTCATCCAGATCAACTTGCACCTATAGGGAAAATGCTTCCAGAGCAACACACGGTGAAGTGTCTTGCCCAGGTCATGATGTTAATAGCTCATGGATCGCCCCTTGAAGGGATTAAGTCTACAATGGTGTCCAGATCTTTCATGACTAGGCTACTCCTTCAGGTGTTATGATGTAATGCATCAGTTTGCTTCAAAAATGTTGACAAAGCAATTCAAATAGGCTTTAGGGGCAGTTGTGGCCTAATGGTTAGCGAGTCAAACTTACCCGAAGGTCTTGGGTTTGATTCTCAATACCAGCAGGAAATGACTGAAGTGCCCTTGAGCAAGGCACTTAACCTCCAATCGGCAGTTTGCCTCAATGGCTGCCCACTGCTCCTAATGTGTGTGCACTAACTTGGATGGGTTAAATGCAGAGTCCAAATTCTGAGAATGAGTTTCCAAACTTGGCTTTTATATCACTTCACTTCAAATTGTGACATTCTTAGTACTCAACCTTCAGCATGCAAACCTCTCTGCATTATTGCGAGTCACATCATGAAGTACATTTTCTTGGACTTAAAAAGTTTGACTTCTTGGATTTAAAAAGTTTGTCTTAAAACTTAAAACGTGACTACTGCAATGTCATTTAACTTGTGTAATTTGAATAGGGAAGGCGTAGGACGTAGCGTAAGTATTTTGAACTGCAAGAGGTTTACACTTTCTTCACTTTCTTACTGTCTGGTGAATATTTTACTTTACAACTTGTTAAATATATTATGTTTATGATGGATGGAGGCGCTTTCTTCAGCTTCATACTTGTTGGTCCCATTCACTGCCATTATAAAGCTTGGATGAGTCAGGATAATTATTAATATAACTCTGATTGTGTTCATCAGAAAGAAGAAAGTCATATACACCTCGGATGGCTTGAGGTTGAATAATATATATATTTTATATATATAATATATATTAAAACCTTCTATAGCTTGATTTATGCACATGGAAATGTACTTAAACATACTTACTGTGACATGCCACTAATCTACATGTTGATTAACCAATCACAATTAACTTTAGGCTAAATGTCATTAACATACAGGTGAGAAAGAAAAGAGATATAAGGGTATGAAGATTTTATACAGGATTGGGAATGTTTATCCAAGTCAAAATGTGTTGGTGCTTTGTAGCTGTAGAATCTTAAAGTGTAAAAGATCAAATTAATGAGACAACACATTCACCCGACATTCAGTACACATTGGGTGTTTTTAAAATGTGGCTCTTGCAAACAGAGGAAGTTTGTCAGGTTGGTTCCTGAACTGGCTATGGTTGAGTGACATTGCTCTACAGGCAGTTCCTTATAACAACAATTTGTCTTACTCTGGTTTCAGTCGTAATGCCTAATGACAACCTTAGGTAGTCAAACATGATCTGTTATTGCATCCCCTTACTTTTAACTTTAGTACCCCTAAAGAGTTTTGTTACAGGAGGTTACACTGTTTTGCTGAAAATATCAAACTAACATATAAAATTCATAAATCTATGTTACTACTGTGAGCACCCCACGTTATGTGGCGTTAGTTAACCACACCATTTTCTCATCAGTGAAAGAATGGTATAAAAATGTCAAGCTAGGCAGTTTAGGCCAATATCATTTAATAAGTTCATAAAAGTAGCCGCTAGTTAAACCCAACCCTGCTGTAATGGCTAACCTCCCCTCCCCGCTGTTCTTTTTGATAGGAACTTGAGCAAGCACTACTGAAACAAGACCAAGACTTCCTCTTAGACCTCCTTTGCTCCCTGCTGAAAGGATGTTATCAACGCAGCGACATCACGTAAGTGCATCACCATCAGCATTTCCTGTTCCTGTACCTTCAAGTCATGATGTAACTGAAGTAGTGACAGATGGTTTCTTCCATATTGTGACGTACATCAGAGTAAGCGGGTTAACAAAAAAGAAGAAAATGTAGTATAGAATTATTTTTTAATTGAAAATTGAGGTAAAATTTTTTTTTAAATTAAATGCCCTGCCTGAATTAGTTGTTCAAAGTGAGATTAATAACATACATTTAGAAAATAGATGGCATGAAAAAGGGAATTTAAAAGAATATGCTGGATTTGGCACAAGTTAAAGGGTTAGTTCACCCAAAAATGAAAATTTTGTCATTTATTACTTGCCCTCATGCCGTTCCACACCTGTAAGACCTTCGTTAATCTTCAGAACACAAATTGAGATATTTTAGTTGAAATCCGATGGCTCAGTGAGGCCTTCATAGGGAGCAATGACATTTCCTCTCTCAAGATCCATAAAGGTACTTAAAACATATTTAAATCAGTTCATGTGAGTACAGTGACAATATTAATATTATAAAGCGACGAGAATATTTTTGGTGCACCAAAAAAAACAAAATAACAAATTATTTAGTAATGGCCGATTTCAAAACACTGCTTCAGGAAGCATCGGAGCACAAATGAATCAGTGTATCGAATCATGATTCAGATCACGTGTCAAACTGCCAACGGCTGAAATCACGTGACTTTGGTGCTCCGAACAGCAGATTTGATACACTGATTCATTGTGCTCTGAAGCTTCCTGAAGCAGTGTTTTGAAATCAGCCATCACTATATAAATACGTTATTTTGTTTTTTTTGGTGCACCAAAAATATTCTCGTCGCTTTATAATATTATTATTGTCACTGTACTCACATGAACTGATTTAAATATGATTTTTGTACCTTTATGGATCTTGACAGAGGAAGTGTCATTGCTCCCTATGAAGGCCTCACTGAGCCATCGGATTTCAACTAAAATATCTTAATTTGTGTTCTGAAGATTAACGAAGGTCTTACAGGTGTGGAACGGCATGACGGTAAGTAATAAATGACAAAATTTTCATTTTTGGGTGAACTAACCCTTTAAGCTCAATCAAAAATACTTGTGGTATAATGTTGATTACCATAAAATTAACTTCCACTTGCCCATCTTTTTCTTTAAAGAAAAAAGTAAACATCTGGGTACAGTGATACTGGCACTTACAGTGAAATGAATGGGGCCAATCTGTAAATGTTAATAATACTCACTGTTTCAGTAGTATAGCCATATGTAAACAATGAGTGTTAACATGGTATTAATATGATAAAATTACTTACTATCCTTTTCCGTAAAGAATGTTCAATTTTTCAACTTTGTTGCCCTGACAACATAATAAAGAAAATGAAGGATGAGTCTATTTTTTTAGTAATCAACATTATGCAACAAATTTTGTTGATTGAGCTCAACATGTATTGAACCCGGAAATACTCTTTTGATTTTACTCTAATGTTTTTGGTGTTTTGCAACCCTCCTCTGTGCTCTTGAAGGATCTTAAGCATGGTATTGCCCAACCCACATCCTGTGTCTGACTCAGACTCCCATCTCCAGTCTGCATGCGACCAGTTGACTGTAGTAGCGCTGTATTCATGGAGCTAGGTTACCTGCAGCAGTAGTAGGTCAAGGGGCCGTGGGCCCCATCCCAGTAAAGAGTGTGAGTTATTGTGTGAGTCAGTGCTGTGATGAATGACTAGCCCCTAAAGGGAGCTCCCTTCCATAGCGGTGCCTCATCAGCAGCAAAAAGGAGTCCGGTCGATGACTGGGCAGGCAAGAATGATCCCTTTCGCATACTCAGGCAGGCCGTTAACAGGACGCGGGGTTTTATTGGATTCGACAGCAACTGGCATCCAGGGGGAGGCTGCGGGGCACTGGCCTTTCACAGAAGTGCCCTTTTCTTTCTACATGTGCTAAACGCTCCAGCAGAATGGGGGAGGGAGTGTTACGGATGAGAGAGAGAGAGAGAGGCGGAGAAAGATGGAATGGCAGGGGGCCTGCAGCTGTGAGAAAGATCATTCTGCTTTCTCAAGATAAGCCTATTCTTTCTATGCTTTTTTTGCTCTCTACCTTCTCTCTTGTTGTCCTAAGGCTCACCCTTGCCCTACGCATTAGTACCAGGAGCTGGGTTTTGGGTTGATCGAATTGACTTCACTTGGAACTATATTTATAGCCTGTATCATCATAAAGATATAGTAGTAGAACTTGAATAATATAAATATTTTATAAAGTGAATTATCCTAACTTAAAATCAAGGTGGAAGACCCTACCTGCCGCAAACAAGATTGTTTGTGTTTTCTTTGCTTTTATTTGAGTTGCTTAATGGTACTTGACCCCTTAGTGGACAAGTGTAAGATTTTGTGCATTAGTTTTCCTGTCTTCACAGATCAGTTGATTTATAAGTGAATATCCATCTGTATTTATTTGTGCAAATTTCGTGATGTGAAATGCTAGATGGAAATGCCAAGATGTGAATAAAATGTTTAAAAAACGTGATGATCCAGGTGGAAGTAATGTACGTAAATCACGATGGAAAAACATTTTTTGAATAAGTACCTAGTTGTGCATCAAAAGTCATGTGACTTTGCCTCAAGTGCCTCAATTGACCCCTTTAGTTACTTTTGCTATGTCCGACAAGCCAAGCCATTCTCTCACTGCACATCATGTTCTCACGCAGTGAAAAAGGTACATGCAGAGCAAGGAGGACACTGACAATGTGTTGACAGACAAGACAGATAAGGTTACTTTCGATATGACACAAATTTTTAAAGAAATCTAAACAATTAATACCGTTTTGTGGCTCTTTAATGTGTTGTGACAGATTGCTGTAGCTCCTCAGTTCAAGCGGCTTGTGAACAGATCATCTCTTCCTACTAATTTATAGCATCAAATAAACATCAGAAAGAATGTTGTTTCAACTACGGAAAGACATTAATACATAACATTTCCAGGTTCAAGTCCACGGATGTTATCTACTAACTCCCCTGACTGCTTTGTCGGACATAATGGTGGATTTGGCGTTAAGATTGGTCGCCTGTCAATCAAACTCCCTGCGAAGATTCAATTCAGATGATTGACTACGAATACTTTCCAGAAATATCTTGACACACTGTCTCTTCCAGACATCAGGCTGGCAGACGTCTTGTCTATTGTTAACAAACTTAAAAGCATTTTGCCTGCACACTTGTAAACCCCAAGAAGTTCTCTTTTGGAACTGATGATTTTGTTCTCATAAGCACATGCTTTACTTGCAAATTGTTGTGAAATTCAGATTTTTTTGCACACAATTCACAACTTGGTTGGGAACATTTTATGTTTGTGTTGATTCTAGAAATAAAGATGCATTTTAACCACAAATATATATATATATATATATTTTTAGGATTCAGTCCTTTAGCAGTTATCTGGAAGACATTATCAGTTACCGCTGGGAACTAGAAGAAGGGAAGCCCAATCCACTGAAGGAGCACCCGTTTGAGGAGCTACCACCCCGCACACAGGTGGAGCTTTTGCACAGACTCTGTGACTATCGTCTTGATGCTGCTGATGTCTTCGACAGGCTCAAGGTAGCAACCTTGTTTACATGTGTCATAGCACACTTTTTGCTCCCTTAAAAAAACAGATACAGGTTTTTGCATTAGTTTAACACTCACCATAAAAGAAGCGTCTAAAAGAGATCCTGGGTTTTGCAGGGCCTGGATGCAGACAGTTTGCGTGTTGAGCCTTTGGGCCAGGATGGGAACGGGGCCCTCTATTGGTACTTTTACGGTACAAGGCTGTACAAAGAGGAGCCAGTTGAAGCGATGTCTCCACAGTACAGGTATGATGATTTTGCATTACATACATGAATCATAATATGCTAAAAGTTGTGAAAAACGTATACGTACCATTTTCACAGTGACTCTTATGACAAAATGTCTGAGAAAAAGAGAAGAGGGAGGCCACCAAAGAAGAAGTCTGAGGATATTGATGTATCAATGTAAGGACTTCTTTAAACATCTGTTAAATGCATTGTATGACAGACATACTAGTCTTACTAGTCATAGTTTGAATTATTTAGAAAGATAAGGGTATAATCTTGTTTGTTTCAGGGACGAGGAAGGGGAGGACTCTGTGAAGGAAGAGGATGAAAGTGTCGAGGAGTCTAAACCCGGAATAGGTGAGAAACTGGTTTAGCTGGTTTTAGGTCAAAGATGTAGAGTTACTGCAGAACCATTTCTCCTTCATTTTTATTCTGCAATGTAAGTAGGTTACAGTGCCCATGGCAGCTGTAATGCATGTCTGCTGCAATGTGCATGAAATGTTCTTTCAGCAAATCATGAAATGTGGAGCTTTCATGACACAAGTTGAAATGAAATGCTAGCAACCTTGCCAGCAGTTGTAGCTTGCCTTCACAGAGATTTCTAAGAGATCAAAGCTCAAATTACTGGTTGGTAGCTAGATAGATTTGACAAAATATTGTGATGCATTGATTTATTATAAAACAAGTTTTTAACTGATCTCCCAACATGAATTGTCCTTGATTATTGTTTCTTTTTTCTATATCTGTTAATGAGGTGCTGTTTGTGTAATGTGTTGTCAGAGCGCGAGCGTGGGGTCTGGTCTCTGGTGTGTGACACCGAGGAGCAGTGGGTCAATCTGGCCGAAAGTATTAAGGACAGAATCTCTCCTCAGGACCGTCACCTGCACCGCATCATCACTCAGAACTTCCTGCCCGAGATCAGTAACATGATTGAACACAAGGTGAGACTTTCACTCTGTCTTACTGCACCTCATGTGATGTGATGTAATGATGAGTCTTGTTATGAGTCAAACTGGGATATAGGTTATTATTTCAGTAGAGACTGCCATCTCTAGAAAAAAACAATGGTGACATATTTTAGTTAAGCAATATCAGTAGGATGTTTAAATGACTCGAGTTGTTTGAGAATGAGAATTCCCTCCTACAATGTAGAAAACATTCTTACAAATAAAATTCTTCTCAACTAATATTCTCTTAATTTCTAAGTTAATATGGTTAGTTTAAAAGACATCTTAGTGTTATTTTTTGTAATGATTATTCGAGTTAGGTGAGTTTACACTGGTTGTACAGGCAGCCTCAAGAGTAGGCAAGTATATAATCAGAATAAGATAAAAAAAATTCAAGATTTTCACACAAATTTAGAAGGTATTTATTATTATAATAATGATAATAAAAATAATAATAATAATAATAAAGGGCTGCCCTTGACTAAAGATTTTTCTAGTCAACTAGTAGTTCATCATTTAAGGCATTAGTCGACTAATCGCGTTTTACTGTTATTATGAGTTTACAGAAATAAAAGTAGACCCTTTTACAGTTTGCATAACTCTTAACTGTATGACCAAAATGACGGGGTACTTTAAGTGAAATTCAAGAGGAACTAGATACTAATCTCTTTCTTACCAGTGAGAAAACTGCCTATATCAGATGCATGTTGGTATGCATATTTTGCAGTGGTGTTGACATGTAATTTCCGTGGCTAATCAAGACCTATTAGAGTGTCTCGTTGCCATAGCTACCCCACTTCCAGCAATCACCATTACATACCCTCACTGTGAAATGTACATCTTGCTTCAGTGCTTCCAACGTTATACAGCTTCATATTTCTTACACCTGTACGTGATTCTGCAAAGAACTGGATACTTTCTTTTGCAAACTTGATGCAACGGGTTTTAACTTGGACAACTGCCTCTTCAAATCAAACCCCTACACCCACTCTCTCTCTCACACAAGCACAGTCTCACAGCCCTGTCAGAGCCAATCCATCTAGCCGTCGCCATGTGGCAGGCTCTCACCTTGAGGTGAGCTGGAGCATGGTGATTGACGGCATGCAGCGCTGCAGGATTTTTGACCTCTTAAGTGGTGATACCACAGACACTCCATCTTCTAGCATGGGATTAAGTGTTGTAGGGTAATACACAAAGCGGAAGATCCTGAATATACTGAGATACGGGGGAAGGGGGCTGATTTTGACGGGCTTTTGTCGCCATAGGCTGTTTGGTTCTGCAATAACACTCTTTAGCCTCCTGCTTTGGTTAAACAAAGGGCATATTTGGGAGGGGCCAATATCCCCCCCAAGTGACCTACCTGACACCCACATATGTGTGTAACCACAACTGACAAGTTTTTTTTCTTCCCCAGGAGAAAGAGATGAAGCAGAAGCTACTGAATCCGCCTGAGGAACACAACAGCCACACTGAACAACATGGCACTAAAGAGAATGGGGTGGGATTTTTTTTAAATCGGTGTCAGTACTTTATTGTTTGTATATGTGATGTAAGTTGTAGTTTTAATTCATGCATTTGTGTGAAGCAGACACGAGCCACAATTGAGGTGGAGAAACAGAGGGAAGAAGACCTGGAAAGGCAAGTCCTACTCGCTGAGCAACGGAAAGAAGAAGAGAGACTGCTTCAGGAAGAACGGGACAGAGAAGAACAGGAGCGAGTCAAAGCTGTCGAGGGTGAGTCATACTTTAGGTAACCAACAACCAAAGTTTCCCCAGAAGCATGATCAAACACACACTGACGCTAGAGCACATTCTGTGGTCTTGTCTCAACATGGCGGTTTTGAAATCCGCATGCTTTTAACCCAAGGCTGCTTTAATCGTACAAAGAGCTGAGCTAGGGGAAATGATCAACCTCACTCTTCATGAGAATCAACCAGCTCTGATATCCTCTGTCAGCGGGTTAATTAACTCTTGATTGTTCTGCTGCTGATGGGCCTATCCACATTAATGTATTATGGATGAAGAACGAGTCTGCAGTTCTCTCCAGTGGCTTCTTCCTCAAGCTCTTTTAATCCTCCCAGCAGGGTGTGTCAGTCAGGGCCTTTAATGTCAGCACATAAAGCACTTCTCCCCTTTATATTGCCTGTGCCCTTTGATCAAATGTGCCTACTAAAGCTGCCTGATGATTTGCTCTTATTGCTACTTGATTTTTGTTTGCCAACTTTTCATCACCTTGGCCTAGGCACAAGTGGGCAGGTAATAAGTGTAAAACTTGGCTTTATTATTCTGTCATTCACTGATATGTTTTTGTGTTGTTCAGAGCGTGCACGTAGAAGGAAGCAGCGAGAGGAGAAGGCCTGGTTGCTTTCCCAAGGGAAAGAACTTCCCCCTGAGTTGCTAAATCTGGAGACCCACTCACCTATTCGTCGAGCACGTCGCACCAAAGAGTTGTAAGAACTCTCAAACTTGCTAATAGTCTCCAAACACACATTTGATGTTAATTATTGCTAATTAATATGTATAAGCTTTTATGTGTAATTTTTTTTTATGGTGGTGGTTGTTGCTATTCGTTACTCACTTCTGTTTCTGTATTGTAGTTATGACATGGATGACGATTACACTGCTCTCTACAAAGGTACGTTTGGACAATGGTGATTGTGATGTGGTCAAACCACAGTGTTCGTTTCCTCATTCAATACTTGCAGCAGTTCCACTGAATTAATGTAAAACTTTTTCTCTTCAGTGTTGGAGGCCCTCAAAGCTCACAAAGACGCCTGGCCCTTCATGGAGCCTGTTGATGAGTCATATGCCCCCAACTATCATGAAATAATACAGGTGGGCATACAAGCCGTTATAAAGAAATTTATTTGGCCTTGTTAAGTATAAATCAATAAGATGTTATAAATGTTTCATCAGACTCCAATGGACCTGTCCACCATTGAGAGAAAGCTGAATGATGGGGAGTACGTTGCCAAGGATGAGTTTGTGGCTGATGTAAAGCTTATGTTTGAGAACTGTCTGGAATACAACGGAGAAGAGAGTGGTAAATATGATCAAGATAAACCGTTTTGTTTGCCAGATTTGTGGCATCTAAGCAGAAGTGAAATTGTTTAACAGTTATCTACTCAACAAAATGTAGGGATGTGTAGCACTGTTAAAAAATTAATAAGCAAAGCAAGTCATGCTAGTAGTGGAAGTATGTAGAGAGGCTCTGACATTGATTAATAGAGAGTGATTGAGCTGTCCTCTAGTGCGCCAGGTCCTGCAGTGCCACAGAGACATTCCAGCCCCACAGCTCCCCTTCCTGGAGCCATCCATCCATCAGAATGCATTCCCCTGGGGGTGGTGGGGTCAGAGGTCAACTGTGGTTCTGTGACCTAGATGGTGTGCTTGCTCTGCATGGGGAGATGAGATCAAATGTGTGTGTGCTAATGCTTACCTGTCTGTATTTCCTCAGAATACACAATAATGGCCGAGTCCTTGGAACGCTGCTTTAGCCGAGCCCTACTGAAGCACTTCCCCTCTGAGGATGGTGACACAGACGAGGAGTTTCACGTGAGCAGTGAGGACCGTGACCGCAAGGATAAGAAAAAGGGCAAAAGTCACAAACAGTCAGGTCCTGAGAGCTTGATCAGAGCCACTGAGCAGGTTCAAAAACGCAAAACGTCCAATAGTGGCAAGGGAAACAATCAGCAACAAGACAAACTCAAATGCGCTTTACAACCCCCTCCTCCACACTACAGCAATGGTCCCCCATATCCTCATAACTTCTACCCAGGACAGCAACAGGCTGGCATGTTACATCCTGCTCAACAGGTTAGACCACACTCTCGGTTTCTAAATTGGTTTGTTTACAGCTGAAACAACAGCTTTGACTATTATACTGAAGTTCTCCCTGTACACTTGTTATTGTCAGTACTTCATAAGAGATATGCTCTTTTTGCATACAGTTTCAACGACCTGCAGATCCTTCAGGACCAGGGATGTATGCTCAACGTATGATGATTGATCCCCAATATCCATATCCTGGACAGAGACCCCTCATGTCCAGGCCACCAGGGGACCATGGAACTCAGCATATACCTCACTACAACATGCAGGCATGTTTTATTCAATCAGCAGTATTAGTTTTGATCATTTAAAATTTGTAAACTCAACTCTTGACGGTTTTTTATAATGTTTATCTTTTTTAAACAGGGTTCCCACATAAATGGTCCACATCTTGGTCCCAGATACCCAGTTGGACCTGATGGCCGGCCGCTTCAAGGTCCACATCAGCAACATTCCTATCCTGGTCCCACTCATGGTCCTTCTCTTGGCCCAAGGCCAATGGCCCTTCAGCCTGGAGCCCTCTGTGCCCCTCCACCTGAAGGCAAGATGTACCCTTCACGCCAACATCCAGAAGGGCAGTCCATGCAGCCTGTGGGGAACCGGTACTCTAGCCCAGGTGTGCCAATGCATAGTTCCTACCCTCCTTATGGCCCCCATGGCATAAACATGCCCAGGATGTGGCCACCAATGAACCATCAGGGGCAGCCGACACCTGGTGGACCCATGATGCAAGAACAGAGTGCGACTAGCCAACATCCCTACAATCACAACATGGTCCGTCCTCCACACAATACCGGTTATGCAATGACAAATGGTCAATATAGAATGCCCTCTGTTAACTCCCAAGGTCCTACTGGCCAAAGACCTCCAGGGGCCCCTCAGGTCTCAAGGCCACATTTGGCATCCATGCTTGATAGTCCCGAGATGATCGCCCTCCAGCAGCTCTCGACCTCATCAACTCATCATGTTGGGAACTTTCAGTCCACCCCACAAAGTGGTGGTAATGCTTTAGTTTCTGCTACACTGTCTTCTCCTGAAAACCATCTCCTCAGGCCTTCTAGAGATTGTGTTGCAGACACTCCAGTATCCCCCAAAGGTAAGAGTGGTATTCCTGGCCATATTTTTGGCATTACACTATTGCATTTGATGAAAATTATTTTAGTTTAATGGCACCTCCATGATTTAACCACATTTTAACACCATTGTATATTCTGACAGGTTCAAGTCCAAAATCTGGTGAAAAAGAGTCAACCAAGACTGCTCTGACTGCTGACAGCCATTCTCTTCCCAATCCAACAGAAACATCTGAGCATCCTTCACTAGAAACAGCTTCAGCATCTGTGTCCACTCAAAGTGCGGAAGGTCCCAATCATAATGAAGAAAGACGTAGATTGTCAAATCCAGAGGAAATCCACAAAGGTGACCACCCAAATTCTCAAACCCAACCAGGTTCCCTAAAGCAAAAATTTGTGGAAGATTCTTCATTTCCCCAAAATGGTCCTCAGCCAATGCCCCATAAAACCCCAGATGAAACTCCCCAGCACCCCTCTCTACAAATCCATAAACGTGTTCCATCACAGTTTCTTCAGAATGGTTCTCAACGTCAGTCTCAGAATGTTCCACCACATATTCTACAGAATCTTCCTCAACAGATGCCACAAAATGCATCTAATCAGTACTTTCAGAACGGTTCACAGCAAATACCACACACTGGATCTGTCAGAGGCCCACAGGCAGGACCTCTTCATGGAATGCCACAGATTCCACCTCAGGGGGGTCAGCCAGGTGTTCATCAGCCTGCAACTCTCAGCTCTCTACCTCCTAGCCACCCTGTATCCCATCCACTTGCTCAGCCCTCTCCGGCTGATCAGGGAGACCAAAGGCCTTGTGAGCCTACCAGCAGGAAAGTATCAGGTGAGAATACAGCTCCCCAAGACAGCAGCAATGCTAACACGAGGACTGATGTTACCAGTGGGCTTTATAAACCCTTCAGTCCAAAGTCACAAACCCAGCTGGGAAGGCAGGAGCCAGCACCCCTTCACAATCAGGCTCCTCCAGCACACTCTCAGGGTCCAGACAGCAACAATGTGGCCCAATATGGTGTAAGTGAGCCAGCACACCAACACTTTGGCCCACAGATGGGTAGACCATTACAACTGTCAAATCACCAGCCTTACCCAAACCAGGGACCTCCATCACAGGGTAATAACCCTCATCAAAATCCTACACACTATCCTGGTTATCACCAGCAAGGTGTTCCATACCAGTATCGCATGGCTACACAACATCCTCAGGGCCACCCCAGCATGCATCCTCAGTTCCAGCAGCATCAGCAGTTCTATCAGCACCACCGACATGGCAGACCTGGATTTTCACCTGAGGAGTGGCCTAGACCTCCATACCAGCCTCAACACCCAATGATGCCCAATTCTTTCCCATCACCATCCATTGGAAGTTTTAATGGACGACACAAGGACACCAGCATGTCTCCACATGGCTCAGATGGATCTGGTGGGAGCTTAATGTCACCCAGTCCTTTACCTGATGGGTCTCATAGCAGTGCATTGGAGAATAGAGAGGATGGCAGCCCTGCCAAGCAAGCAAGAACTGAAGAGCCTTCTGAACGCTCAGAGAGCCCAAAAGAGATCTTGGACCTGGACAGCCACAATGCTACAGCTCGACATCGTACTTCAGCTCAGCTGCACCCCAGTTTCCCATATGGGCCTCGTGGCATGCATCCCAGCATGCAGCAAAGTGGTGCTCATCCACCCCATATGATGGCAAGTGGGCCGTATTCTGGCCAGCAGTTTCCCAGTGCACATTTTGCTCCACAGCATCCTCATCCACATTTGATGGAAGCTTTACAGAGGCCCCAGCACCTGCCTTTCTCTCCAGGTCAAACTCGAATGACTATGTACAGGCATCCAAATGTTGCAGGGCACTTCCAGGGAATGATGGTTCCTCAAAGAGCAGTGGTTGCAGAACAGTTACTTCGCACTGGGTAAGAAATCTCATTTACTTTTGAAATCTTATGACATAATTTATCTGGATCCAGAAGAATGATCTACTTACACATTCATCAACATTTGTCTATATAATGCTTTCACATCAAATTTCCCTTAACTGTAGTAACACTTTTTCTTGTCTGATAGGCACCAAATGTTGGGTACGCCATCTCCCAATGGCCCAGGCAATAAACAAGGAGTATAAGGGGAAAAAGGAAAAAAAATAGATTTCTTTGGCAACCCGAGGAAAATGAACACCTTCTACAACACTGCTATGTCCTGGAATATACAAGGAAATGGAGACCACAAGACAAATTAGGGAGATTGATTGTGAATATTTGCTGGAAAAAGGCAAGTTATTGTACCAATCGGAGCCCTGGTCCTACCCACTTAGGAAAGAGGTTTGCTCAATGACCATTGACCAGTGAAGAGCAGTGAATCTTCAGTCCTGTTAATACTGTTTATACTCCAATATACCGGTCTCTTCTCAGCCTGGAATGTCTTTGGACTCATTCTCTACAAAGGAACAACATCTCCAAGCTCCTTTACATGGGCTGTTTCTTAGGAAGTAAAGAAACTGAATTTCCTGCCAATGAGAAGAGCAAGATGCCATTTACCAGTTGGTGTCCCATTCAAATTAAACTCAGGTGTAGTAAAGAACGTACCGAGACTACTTTAGCTTTTTCCAAGCTCTATGGACAAACTATGTTGACTTGTTGAATGTTCTGTGAATGATTTTAGATGTAGTAATTCAACTCAAGGAATAAAAGATGGATCTTCTGCTCCACTGGGAAACACCACACCTGGAGTGTATTAACGATGTGGTGTTCATCTCAACTAAAGCATTGTATCCACTTTATTTCTGGTGATGTGCATTCTTTTTAATGCCACTTCAGTTTGAAGATTGTCTTTGATTTTCTTAGACTGGCAGAGAATTTGGCTGCTCTATTTGTTATGCACTAGGAATAGTCTTTCATACTGGAATGAGTGGCCTTGGACTTAAATTAGATGTGTGCTTCTTAGTATGGGACTAAATTCTAACTTTTCACTTAAGTTGTCTCTATCTCTGATGTGTTGTCTTGTTCCTTTATGGATGTGTCCTGCTAGATTATGTGTGCACAGAATGAATCAGATTTCAGATACAGACACAGCTTTTGGGATTCCTTGAAGGCTGCTTTATTGTTTGTCACCTGATACCATTCATCGTTGATCATCAATCTTATTGTTTTTCACATATTGGAATGTAAGTTGAATTTGTCACAAGAAATAACCAGTCACAATACTAACAATGCATTTGGATGAGAGAGTATATATCAGCCTTTACACTGACTTGTAAAAGTAACCTTGTAGCTCCTTTTATCAAATTGGAGAAATGTCGATGTGCTCATATTTACATGAATGCTTCCTCTTTTAATTCAATTTACTGAATATGTCCTCAGGGTGTAGTGGTTTTAATACGGGTATTGTCAAATTAATATTCAGTGAAAAAAATTACAATGAAATGTCACTGGAACTGTGATTAACTTCAATTCATCTGTGATCTTTGGTACAGACACAGGAACCAAACAGGCAGTACTTGTGGTTAATGTCATTTGTCACACTGTTCTTTGGATTAGTCTAATATTTGTTTTAAATGCTTTTTTTTTTTTTTTTTTTAAATGGGGGAGGAAGGGCTGAATGGAAAACAGAGTAGAATAGTTTTATTTTCATTGCTCCTATTGTCCTGCACTAACTGAATTACTCTGAATATCTGCTTGTTTTTTTTATGTGTCCTTGTGATCTGTCTGAATTACTATTTTATTCAGCTCATCAACAAAACATCAAATAGTAATGGCAATTTGGGAGAATATGGCAGCAAGAATATCTACCTCATAATGCCAGAATGTGGCACATTCTCTATTCCCGTCATAAATGCATGTAAAGATCTTTTTTTGTCACTTGTTTGTACTCTGAAATACACTTTTTCATGATTGACGGCTTGATCCTTAAATCAACACTATAGCCTTAATATATCCACTCGCAAAACCGAATGGTCATTATTAATTTATCAGTGCCAAGTTTGAACATGATTAAAACATCTGCATTCCACTTTTTGAATGTTGGTGTTTACAACCATAAGTGAAATGAAGGCACGGTTCAAATTTTTGCCCTCATTTTATTTTATGGAATCCACACTTTAAAGTGGATAAGTGGTTGTGCACCTTGTACGAGGGATTTGACAGTGATTTTTGTGGTACACTGAGATCTTCTGTCCCAGAAACCTGTGATGGTGCATAATGTAGGGCGAGTATTTTTGTGGACATGTGAACTGTTTATCCCTAGTTCATAAAATACATATATATATATATATTACTAGCAGCTGTGAGTTGACATGGACGTTGTCCATTATTTTGTACCTGTCTTAGCTCATAAGTGAAGTTGTATCACTTTAGCAGTCTGTCAGAGGACTGTCCTCCTCCACTGTTAATATGTAAAGGGATGATTTAGTTGTAATGAACTACAAGAATGTGTGAATTTTGCTGTGTACATATGTTTTTTTGTTTTGTTTTTTTTTTCCATTCACTTATTGGTGGGTATTGGGTAACAGATCTGTATCTCTTGAAATCCACCCTTCAACATCTCTGCTGCCATCTATTCTGTCTGTACTAGTTAAGTAACTAGCTGGTTAAATGTGAATCATATTTATTTGCTCTTATGTTTTGTAAAATTTTGTCTTTTTAATATAAGTGTTTTCTTTTCATGTTTGTTTTGAAACGGTTCACTTTACCTCATTAGCGAAGATGGAATCCAAAACGACACCTGTAACTTTCATTATGTGAAGTTTACAAGTTCTTACCTGAATAACAAATTATTTTGGAAATGGACCGAAGTATTTTCTATACTGTACATTTCTTAGAATAAATTACGTTTCATTAGATTTTGCTCTTGTTTTCAAGTTGTCAATTTTCTGCATTTCCCCTTATGAAAACGTGCATGGCACTAAAAGTATGTGGCATTATCTGAACCATGGTACAGTGACATTTTACTTCATGAAAGAATACCATGGTATTGTAAATGTCAGAAAAACCATGGTACCTTTTTTGATAGTGGTAACTTAACATGCATGGTTTCACAGACCAGGCTTAAACCTAGTCCCATACTAAAATGCATGTTTGAGCTGTCTTAACTGAAAGCAACTTGCACTGACAGTAATGGGTTTAAGGCATGTTTATAAAAGCTACTTAAATATCCAACTATGGCCTACTCCTAGTTTAATCTAAGCCTTGTCTATGACACCTGGCCATAATGTAATAATGACTTGGTTATAAGCTTGATTACAATTTTTAATTACTTGTTAAAGGGTTAGTTCACCCAAAAATGAAAATAATGCCATTAATTACCCTCATGTCGTTCTACACCCCCAAGACCTTTGTTCATCTTCGGAACACAAAGTAAGATATATTTGATGAAATCCAATGGCTCAGCAAGGCCTGCATAGACAGCAATGGTACTTCCTCTCTCAAGATCCATAAAGGTACTAAAAACATATTTAAATCAGTTCGTGTGAGTACAGTGACTTTTTAACAATATCTAGTGATGGCCGATTACATAACACTGCTTCTTGAAGCTTCTGAGCTTTATGAATCAAATCAGTGGATTGGAGCGCCAAAGTCACATGATTTCAGCAGTTTGGTGTTTGATACGCGATTCGAATCACTGATTCGACTCAAAAGATAACGCTCTGAAGCAGTGTTTTGAAATCGGCCATTACTAGATATTGTTAAAAAGTCGTTTTTTATTTATTTTTTATTTTTTTGGCGCACAAAAAATATTCTCATCGTTTTATAATATTAAGGTAGAACCACTGAACTGACATGAACTGATTCAAATATGTTTTTAGTATATTTATGGATCTTGAAAGAGGAAGTACCATTGCTGTTTATGCAGGCCTTGCTGAGGCATCGGATTTCATCAAAAATATCTTAATTTATGTTCCGAAGATGAACGAAGGTCTTAGGGGTGTAGAACGACATGAGGGTGAGTAATAAATGTCATTATTTTCATTTTTGGGTGAACTAACCCTTTAACTGATAATGTTATCAAGATAGTGTTTTAGCCTACCTTGTATGTGTGTATACATAGGCATATATATATATATATATATATATATATATATATATATATTATACACACACACACACACACACACACAAGGAATATTATATATATATGGACAGACATTATTCGTGTGCTAGTGAACTCACAGGAAGTCTCAAATATTTCAGTCAGGGTTCAAAACGTCTGAGAAAACTCACTGGAGATGATAATAGTGAAAGATATCACGTTCATATTCATCACCCTTCTCTTTATGGACTTTAAACTTTGGAAAACAAGACCGAAATTCAGTTAAATATATTAGCCATATTTTGAATACGCTGACAAATCTTTGTCCTCTCGGGTCTTTCCTCCACGCGCAGTGGCACACGGCAGAGCCAATGATCTTCAAGCAAAAACACCACGTCACTTTCTGTTGTGGAAGCCTGCTGAAGTCGACCAAGATCGGTTTAAAACAATAACTTGCCGGCGTCCTTTTAGAGATACATTATATTCAATCGCCAGGTAAGACATTTTTTAATGCGCTGTGATTCGGAACGCATTTATTTTTCTGTAAGTTTATTTGGGAATAACCGTTACTGGTGCAGTTTTAGTGTTTTGGTGAAAACCTCTTTACATGATAATTAACGTTAAAAGCTGAAATTCCACAGACGTTTATAAACTAGCTATATCAGCATTGAATTATGAAGAAAACGGCTATACAACTTAATCATGACTGATAATAGGTAAAGTGCTGCTCCACAGACTGTTGTGTGTCATGTGGGTTGTTTGGGTCTGTAACAGATGGTCACGTTGTTTTAGAAGGATTGATAGATTTAATTTATATCATATGTCATTATATTTTGCTTATAGAAGTAAACTGTTGCAAACAGCTGACAGCTGATTTTCCACCGGTTTAAGGGAACAGCTGTGGTTGATGGTGGAAACTGGTCTCAAAATAACAGAAAAAAAGAAGTGAAGCTGTGGGCATCTGGCTAGTCACATGACTAGCCAGATACTAATCACTTCATTTTTATCATAAATTAATACATTTTACTCTTATAAAATATTAATCATGGGTGAGACAAATGCATGTTTCTACTCACTTTTTTTTTTCATTATAATTTAATAAAAATGTAATGTCAATTGCGTCATACCCGCGTTAACCCTCGGTTTCCGGTTTTATTATGTAGAAACCATGGAAACACCAAAGACGCTTTAATATTTACATGTTTTAATAGACAAGGGAACAACTGTTTTGATATATTTATAGACAGAAAACTAATTGTTGTTATATAGCTCAACATGTTTATTCTTATTGTTTAAATCTAATTTTCTTGATTTTTTTTTTTTGGCGAGTACCATGCTTTACCATGTATGGAAGTAAATTAATGCCAAATGTTTTTGAAATAAAAAGCTTGTTGAATTGCTCTAAATGAAAAAAAAAAATGCATTACATTAGCTGTACTTGCATTTAGATGCACTGTATTTTTAAGGCTTGCATTTTTATGGGATGAAATTCAACACAGTCGTATATTTAAGCTGTGAATATTTCAATTAAAAATATTTCACACACATTTTCATTATTAAAAATTAAATAATTCATATTCACATTTCAAATTTCACTTCCAAGATATTTATTCTGTTTAAAAATACAACCTATAAAATTCGACTAGAAATTTTCAGTCCATTTTATTTCACTTTACAAATTCGCTTCCACAAATTCAGTGGCTCAAATTCGGCAGAAAATTCAACATTTCACATCCGGGAACTGCAGGAAGAGCAGTAGAGTGCCGATGCATCATCTCTATCTGCTGTTAGTCTTCTTCACCAGCAGGTGTCGCTAGCGGCTGTTTAGGAAGACCAAAGCAACGCTAGTAAGTCATCATTCATTCATAAAAACGGATTTACAGAAATGGAGCAAGTGGTAAGTGAATGTGTGATGATTATCAGGGCCAGTATAAATGCAGAAAAGCTGATAAAGACACAAAAGCTGCATTTATGTTTAATTCAGTGTATTTACGCTTACTTTCCCTGTGTAGCTACAGCTTTCTCTCCAGTGAACAAGATAACGTTATTGCCCGATGCTGGTGTACAGATCAAACGTTAAATCTGAGATATACATATATTTCTCTCTGTTGATAAGTTTCCTTAACTTTATATCGCAGCGCGGTGTTGTAATACTAGGGCTTCCCTCATCCGTCATAGGATTCCCCTGCCATCAGGACATATAAAACTCTTAACACAGCTTAATGGACTCGTACAGTGATATAAAAGACCAAACTCGCACCTCATTTGTGATGTAGGTTAGACTTTATAGGCTCCAAGAAAGCAGATACTGGCATTAAGTTGATTTGACGCTGAACGTTTGATTATGATATTCGCAAATTTAGGGACCGTCTCTAAAGTTACGACATTCTGTATTCACGTTTCTACCTTCTACCAAAATCTTGTAGACACACATGCACATATACATATTCAAACACACCTCACTCAAAGCACATGCATATATACTATTTCTTTTTTTTTTTTTTTTTTTTTTTTACATGTTCATCACACAATTTTTTTTACTTTGTTCATTTTTTATTTTACCTGATCATAGATTATCCTGCTTATACAAATTTTAAATAAAATTTAGAAATAAAATTAACTAAGTAGAACTAATTGTGTGATGAATGTGTAAAAAAAAGAAAAAGTATATGTGCATGTACTTTGAGTTGAGTGTGTTTGAATGTGTGTGTGTGTGTGTGTATGTGTGTGTGTGTGTGTGTGAGAGAGAGAGAGAGAGAGAGAGAAGGGTGCATCACTCTTCGACCTGGCACCTATAGATGAACACTTCACAGGTAGTTTTGGTGATTGTAAATCATTCTCATCAAATGTTATTGAGCTTCTAATTATCCAATACAGTAGTGAAATACATAGCAATCTTTACATATTACTTGACAGTTTATTTGGAAACACTTTACAGTAAGGTTCATAATGTATTAACTAATGTGAACTATCCATGAGCAACACATTTGTTGTTGTATTTGTTCATCTTTGTTAACGTTAATAAAAATACAGCAGTTCATTGTTCATGTTACTTCACTATGCATTAACTAAAGTTGACAAATACAACTCTTGATTTTAATAATGTATTAGTAAATGCTGGAATTAACATTAACAAAGATTAGTAAGTGCTGTAGAAGTGCAGTTCATTGTTCGTTCATATCAACTATTTAATATAAAGTGTTACCTTTTATTTTAATAAACATCAATAATCTAAAAGGTTTGCATTATACCTGACACCTAGATAAACACTTTAGAGTTGGTTTTGTGACTAAGTCATTCTCTTTAAATGCTATTGAAGGTAGAAACGTGAATACAGAATGTCGTAACTTTAGAGACGGTCCCTAAATTTGCGAATATTATAATCAAACGTTCAGCGTCAAATCAACTTAATGCCAGTATCTGCTTTCTTGGAGCCTATATAGTCTAACCTACATCACAAATGAGGTGCGAGTTTGGTCTTTTATATCACTGTACGAGTCCATTAAGCTGTGTTAAGAGTTTTATATGTCCTGATGGCAGGGGAATCCTATGACGGATGAGGGAAACCCTATTATTACAACACCGCGCTGCGATATAAAGTTAAGGAAACTTATCAACAGAGAGAAATATATGTATATCTCAGATTTAACGTTTGATCTGTACACCAGCATCGGGCAATAACGTTATCTTGTTCACTGGAGAGAAAGCTGTAGCTACACAGGGAAAGTAAGCGTAAATACACTGAATTAAACATAAATGCAGCTTTTGTGTCTTTATCAGCTTTTCTGCATTTATACTGGCCCTGATAATCATCACACATTCACTTACCACTTGCTCCATTTCTGTAAATCCGTTTTTATGAATGAATGATGACTTACTAGCGTTGCTTTGGTCTTCCTAAACAGCCGCTAGCGACACCTGCTGGTGAAGAAGACTAACAGCAGATAGAGATGATGCATCGGCACTCGACTGCTCTTCCTGCAGTTCCCGGATGTGAAATGTTGAATTTTCTGCCGAATTTGAGCCACTGAATTTGTGGAAGCGAATTTGTAAAGCGAAATAAAATGGACTGAAAATTGCTAGTCGAATTTTATAGGTTGTATTTTTAAACAGAATGAATATTTTGGAAGTGAAATCTAAAAGGTGAATATGAATTATTGAATTTTTAATAATGAAAATGTGTGTGAAATATTTTTAATTGAAATATTCACAGCCTAAATATTCGACCATGTTGAATTTCAGCCCATAAAAATGCAAGCCTTAAAAATACAGTGCATCTAAATGCAAGTACAGCTAATGTAATGCATATTTTTTTTCAAATAGTGCAATTCAACAAGCTTTTTATTTCAAAAACATTTGGCATTATTTTACTTCCATAACCATGCCTCAGAGAAAAACACTATTTTGTGAAGTAGCTAACATAGCATAATCAGATGCAGTTTTATTTTTAGTAACAGTAATACAACATTGTCTCCATCATACAATTCGTTTTAAAATTAATTGCCATTTATCAACACAAGTCATCCAGCATTTAATGATATTCTAATATCGATCTATCTTACTGCGGTGTGCAACAGTATCTCACAGCAGCCGCCGAGCGAACGCACAGAATAGCGTTATAACATCATTTTCAACACACTTAAATGTATCTAATATGATAAACAGAGCTGCGTTACCTCATACTCATGACCGGAAAAGCAGAAGCTGCGCCGGCGACTGTGTCATAATAAAAGTTCCTCTGCTCGTGAGGCATGTGTTGCTCAATCGCTCCACGTTCAGCTCCAAAAACACTCGGTCCTGCTCTGCTTCATACTACAGTAACGCTAATAATCGCATCCATGAACATGATTTCTTCCTGCGTCCTATCCCTATTCTTTTGCACCGTCCGTTGAGGTGAAGACCACATGTTTCAAGATTCCGCGCTCAAACCTGGCGTCATCAAGCTACGCCTTTGTTTTGAATAGGCCTCTAGCAGACAGAATTCTTACATACTGCACCTTTAAGTAATTAACAATCCACTTCCTTTTCACCATTAGCACAGAGATCAGTGGTTGAATAACATCACAGCCATGCACACACTGACACTGAGGGACCTGATGTGGATATGGATGCTGTGTCTGTGGTGTGCATCATGTAACTGTGGACCAGATCCCAGGAAGCGGGAGGCTCTGATAAGGCTGGAGGCATCTAGACGGACTGGAGGCAACATAACATTGGACGAGAGAGAGAAACTGCTTGACTCAAAACTTCAGAAAATGAAGCAGCATGATATGGAAACAGGACCGTTCCCACCGTCTATGCATTTCTTCAAGGCGAAACGCTTCATCGATCAAAGTCCTGTTTTTAATTTGATTCAAAGGATGCCCAAAGGTGCAGTAATCTAATGATGCATATTGTGTAGTTTGTGATTTGAATGTATAATAATCTGATAAACAAATTGCAGCCTTTTGGCTTCTTTTAAAAACATTAAGAACTTTTGAATGGTAGTAAATGTATATAATGGTATATAAATATAGGCTCCACATAGACTTAAGTATGTTGATTTATCCAATTTATCATTTGTCCAGGTGCAGCCCTTCATGTTCATGACTTTGCTATGGTAGATGTGGATTGGCTAGTGAAGAACGTGACCTACAGGGAGAACTGCTACGTGTGCTTCACAGATGTGCAAACCGTGCAGTTTATCTTCTCGTCTGGAAAGCCTGCATCTCGTCCACACTGCTCCTCATGGACCCTGCTCAGATCCCTCAGGGAGAAGATTAAAAACAGCACCGATTTGGACAACAGGTAGAGCCTGAGAAAACTGCAGTAAATCTGAGGCAGTAGCTGAGGGATGTTTGTCTCAAATTTTCATTTGTCTCCACAGTTTCATTCGAAATCTCACACTCTTCACTGAGGACCCAGACCGAGACTATCCTAGCCAAGATATCGTGTGGAAGAGATTTGAGCAGGCGTTCTTGGTGGCCTACGGTCTGGTCACCTATGCACCTGTGTTCAAAGACTACCTCTATGAAGGTCTCAGACAGTTTTATGAGGACAACATCATGTTTGTGGAAATCAGGGCACTACTGCCAGCGGTATGAATAAATTTACCCTTAAAAACAATACAAAATCCATTTAAAATGATGGAAGCTTGTTTCCGCCACAGAATAAAACAAACATAATTGTGACATTTTATCTCACAATTTTGAATTTTTCTTTCAATTGCAAGATTATATCTCAAAAATGTGATTTTTTTCCTCAAAATTGCATGTTTATATCTCACAATTGCAACCTCCTAAATGCGAGTTTACATCTCGCACTTCTAACTTTTTTATGGAAGCTTGTTTCCACCAGCGAATTAAAAAGGATTATTGCAACTTTTTTTCTCACAGTTGTTTATATGTCACAATTCTGACTTTTTTCTCAGAATTGCATAATATAAAGTCGCATTTGCAAGTTATAGTCAGAATGGTGAGATATAAAGTCGCAATTGTGTGATTTAAAGTCTGAAAAGAAAAAATACTTTTTTTCTCAGAATTGCAGGTTTATATCTCGCAATTCTGACTTTATAACGTAATTTTGACTTCATAACACGCAATTCTGACTTTATATCTCGCAATTCTGACTTTATAACGTAATTTTGACTTCATAACACGCAATTCTGACTTTATATTTCGCAATTCTGACTTTATATCTCGCAATTCTGACTTTATATCACGCAATTCTGACTTTATAACTCGCAATTCTGACTTTATAACTCGCAATTGCATGTTATAAAGTCAGAATTGCCATATAACCCACAATTCTGAGAAAAAAGTCAGAATTGTGAGTTATAAACTTGCAATTGCTGGAAAAAAAGTCACAATTGTGAGATAAAATGTCGCAATTACCTTTTTTATTCAGTGGCAGAAACAAGCCGCCATACTTTTTTACTCAGAATTGCGAGTTTATATCTCACAGTTATGACTTTTTTTCTCAAATTGTGAGATATAAACTCAAACTTTAAAGCAGAACTAAGTAACTTTTTACCTTCATAAATAGTTCTTAAAAAAGACTTTTTCATAAAAAGTCCTTACGATGGTTAATTGACTTGTAGTGGTGTGTTTGAGGTGAGCACTAACCCCCTCTGGCACGTCTACACCAGAAAACAGCACTTGCAAATTGAGCTGCGCCGACCCGACACAATCTCGCCTCATGTTCACGTTCACACGAGAGTGACAAAACGCTTTACGGTAATTCAAAAACAATGTATATATTATGACTTTATAAGACAATTTCGAAAATTATCCACCTCCATCGAGAATTCTTGTACTGTATTTGCAAAACTACTGTGCTGGTGAACGTTGTAGTCGTTGTAGTCCAGAGCTGCGCTTGGAGTATTTACGACAGTGTGATTCACTGAAGGAAACTGTAGGGGGAGATTCGCAAATCTTACTGAGTTCCGCTTTAAACTTTTTTTCTTTTTTTATTCCATGGTGGAAATAAGCTTCCATATTAAATAGAATGTACAATAAATAAAAATTAATATGTGCTCATGTTTATTTGAAAATATCAAGACATATGAACTTGATGGCAGACTGAATGATAAGGACTGGAGTATGCGGGCCTGCCAGGAAGTTGTGAGAAGATTTACAGCACACTATCCAGACTTCTTAGGGGCTCGGGTTGTTTTTACCGTCCACAGGTAAGATAAACATTGAACTAGTTCAAATATTTGTCTTATTCAAGAAGGTTTGAATTGAACAGAAATCATTTCCCTGTTGCTCTTAGGGGAATAAATGCAACTGAGGCAGTGAAGGCAGTAGAGGAAGCAATGACACTACAAAGGAACTTTCCAGATATCATGGCAGGTTTTGACTTTGTGAGTATTTGATGGTTCGGTGATGAGCATGTTGCTGAAATACACAATACGTGAATAAACTTTAGAATTTTTATAACTCCAGGTAGGACAAGAAGACCTTGGAAGACCTTTGTGGTACTTCAAGGACGCTTTGAGTCTACCTGAAGACAGGGGTGTTAACCTGCCCTACTTTTTCCACGCAGGAGAGACAGGTTTCCTTTGACATCTTTGTTCTTTCATCTGGTACAAAGCAGTGTAACTCAAAGTCGTCCTTTAGGCTCAAAAAGATTGAGTGCTTGTTCTTTTTTCTTGGTTGCTATAGTAACTTTATTCGCTTTTCCCACACAGATTCACAGGGAACAGATGTTGATCAGAACCTCATGGATGCTCTTCTATTCAACACCACACGTATCGGTCATGGCTTTGCCTTGGCACGTCACCCTGTAGTTAAAGAGCTGTCTAAAAAGATGGGCGTACCAATTGAAATCTGCCCCATCTCAAATCAGGTACATCATCATCACTCATTATGCCTTTAAAGTCAAAACTGATCCAATGTACTTCCCTAATGCATGTTCCTGGTTTTATTGTTTAAGTGTTAATCAGTAGCCAAAGAGCTATTTAGGTAGCTACAGTCAAACCAAAAATTTTTCAGACATTTTTGATATATTTTTACTAGTGGGTGCAGGACACTATAGTTCATTTATGTAAGTGAGGATAGCAAAATAAAATAAACTGGCATATTATACTCAAAAATTATTCATATAGTGGACTAGCAGTAAAATTGTCTGAATAATTTTTGGTTCCAAATTTTTATCAATTTTACTGCTAGTCCACTATATGAATAATTTTTGAGTATAATATGCCAGTTTATTTTATTTTATTTTATTATTACCATGTTTTCTTAAGTGTTACCTTACATAATTAAGATAAATATTTCTGACACAGTTTAACTCTGAGATCTTGTCATATTTCATTACCATTGTTTTAAACTATAGTGAATAAACTGTAATAATGAATTAAATGTTCAAGGTGTCTGAATAAATTTTGGTTTGACTGTATATTCCTATTTAGGTAAAATCACAATTCTGATGAATATCCATGTCTGTTTGTGATAATTATAAACATGCTACAATCACAACATGTTAAACAGTTAATAAATGAGAGAAATGGTGAAGAAAATATCAATATAATAAATGTCATAATAATAATAATATAGAAAATATTATAAATGTATGTATTATGTAATATTAACATATAAATTCTACTAATTTATTTTTCAAGGTTATGTTTTTATGAAATGTACTATTTGAAATTGATATACACTATTGTTCAAAAGTTTCAAGTCAGAAAGATTTTTAAAATATTTTTGAAATAAGTCTCTTACGTTCACCAAGGCTTCATTTATTTGATAAAAGTACAGTAAAAACAGTAATATTGTGAAATATTACAATTTAAAAAAAAATGTATTACTGTTGTGATCCCTTAGAAATCATTCTGATAGGCCGATCTGATGCTCAAGTAACATTTCTTATTATTATATCAATGTTGAAAACAGTTGTGCTGCTTATTATTTTTGTGGAAACTGATGCATTTTTCCCCAGGACGCTTGATGAATAGAAAGTTCAAAAGAACAGCATTTATTTGAAATGGAAAACTTTTATAACATCATAAATGTCTTTACCGTCACTCTTCATCGATTTAAAGGGATAGTTCACCCAAAAATGAAAATTTGATGTTTATCTGCTTACCCCCAGTACATCCAAGATGTAGGTGAATTTTTTTCTTCAGTCGAACGCAAATGATGATTTTTAACTGCAACCGCTGCCGTCTGTCAGTCAAATAATAGCAGTAGATGGGAACTTCAATTATAACAGTAAATAAAACTTGCTTAGACAAATCAAAATTAAAACCTGCGGCTCGTGACGACACATTAATGTCCTAAGAGACGAAACGATCGGTTTGTGCGAGAAACCGAACATTATTTATATAATTTTTACCTCTAATACACCACTATGTCCAACTTCATTCAGCTTCCTGCTAGTGAGGTCAAAAAACGCGTTCTGAAGACAGAAGTGATGTTCTTCCCATATACTTCAATGAGCGCGAGACATCACTTCCGTTGTCAGAGCGCGATCCGACCTCACTAGCCGGAAGCTGAACGAATTTGGACATAGTGGTGTATTAGAGGTAAAAAAATATATAAATACTGTTCGGTTTCTCGCACAAACCGATCGTTTCGTGTCTTAGGACATCAATGTGTCGTCACGAGCCGCAGGTTTTAATTTTGATTTGTCTATGGAAGTTTTTCGACTCTTATTGTTCAAGTTCCCAATCACTGCTATTATTTGACTGACAGACGGCAGCGGTTGCAGTTAAAAATCATAATTTGCGTTCGACTGAAGAAAAAAAATAATCTACATCTTGGATGCCCTGGGGGTAAGCAGATAAACATCAAATTTTCATTTGATTTAATGTGTCCTGCTGAGAAAATGTATTCATTTCTTTCAAAAACAAAAATAAAAAAAATCTTACTGTTTCCAATCTGTAGGTTATCTTGCTGTTTTGGTACATATTTTCATCTTTCAGTCTTTGCTATATTTATGTTTCATTGCAGCTGTCTGAACAGCCACTTATTTGAAAATACTAATAATGCTGTGACTCTTTGTCAGGTGTTGAAACTGGTCTCAGACTTGCGGGACCACCCGGCGACAGTGCTAATGGCTGAGGGTCATCCTGTAGTGATCAGCTCAGATGATCCAGCTCTTTTTGGTGCTACTGGCCTTTCACACGATTTCTATGAAGCCTTCATGGGCTTTGGAGGAATGAGCTTTAATTTAGGCACATTGAAAGAGCTGGTCATAAACTCCCTCAGGTAACACGTAACTACAAGTGCCATATTTTAGGATTTTTAGGATGAGTTTTTGAGTTTATATGCCATTTATTTGTAACTAATTTGACCTCTCGCTCTTCATTTCTAGGTACAGCTCTTTGCCAAGTCAAAGAAAGAAAAAGGCTATTGAGGTTTTGCTGGTAAAATGGGACAAGTTTGTCTTGGAAAGTTTACTTTGACAGGTGGTCTCTAAACCAGGACAATTGTAAAGGCATTGTTTACAGGATGTTTTCCCCTTTTGTTTATCATATTGGTGAACTTACACTGTTACTTCATGTGAAGAACTTAATGTAACATCTTGAACTGACCTGTGCTGCCATCTGGTGCAGAACCTGTGTACTGATCGTCTGTACTTCCACTGAAACAAAATGGAGGACTCTTTTGTAAATACTAATTGTGATTTAAACTTTACATGACAGCAGCATATAGGTGTTTACAGTGTAGAACACTTCAGGACACCTGATAAACCATCAAACTTGTGATTTATAATGTCAGTTCTTTTTAATGGAAAAAAAAGGTAAATATTAAAGTTTTGAAGAGTATATTTTTACTTTTAATGACCTCGGTAGGTTGTTTTAAGTTACCTTATTTCAGTTGTTTAAGAATATGTAACTTGTTTTGTTTATAACATGAATGTTTAAATAAAAAAACTACTGTGACAACTCCATATAATCTTTGCCTCCATATACTTTGTGACCTATTAAAAATTGTGCAGCTTCCACTGGAGTCCCCCGTCTATTTAAAGCCAAGGTGTTGACCGTAAAATGATACGGTGTATTGTCCTCGATCGCTGAGCCCTGATGGTGTTCATCTTTCAGGTTCCCGCTGTAACGTTTATCTACTGCTGGTGTTGAACTGGGAAAAGTAGCGCTCGTCTGGAATGTTGGTGGACAGATCCTCAAATTGTTTCTTCCTGTGAATGGAAACAGTGCTTGCATTTGTTACAAAATAAACCACTCAAGTAACAGAATAATTTTTTTATACTAATATAGTATTTGTTAATATTCTTAGAATTCATTAATTTTATTTTCAGTTTTCATTTTAATTCAAGCTTTAGTAATTTTACTGTTTTTGTCATTTGTATTAGTTTTTTTATATTTCTATTTAGCTTTATTTTTATTTCAGATTTAGTCTTTTAGTCATTTTAGTACTTTAATTTAGTTACCAATGACACATTTCTAATTTTCCTTTAAAGATGCCCTAGAATTAAAAATTGAATTTACCTTGGCATAGTTGAATAACAAGAGTTCAGTACATAGAAATGACACAGTGAGTCTGTTTCCTCCTTATATAAATTTCATTTGTTTAAAAGACCCCAGACGAACAGGTGAATCTCAACATAACACCGACTGTTACGTTAATATGTACGCCCCCAATATTTGCATATGCCAGCTCATGTTCAAGGCATTAGACAAGCCAGTATTAACGTCTGGATCTGTGCACAGCTGAATCATCAGACTAGGTAAGCAAGCAAGAACAATAGTGAAAAATGGCAGATTGAGCAATAATAACTAACATGATCCATGATATCATGATATTTTTAGTGATATTTGTAAATTGTCTTTCTAAATGTTTCGTTAGCATGTTGCTAATGTACTGTTAAATGTGGTTAAAGTCACCATCGTTTCTTACTGTATTCACAGAGACAAGAGAGTCGTCGCTATTTTCATTTTTAAACACTTGCAGTCTGTATAATTCATAAACACAACTTCATTCTTTATAAATCTCTCCAACAGTGTAGCATTAGCCGTTAGCCACAGAGCATAGCCTCAAACTCATTCAGAATCAAATGTAAACATCCAAATAAACACTGTACTTACGTGATTAGACATGCTGCATGACGAACACTTTGTAAAGATTCATTTTGAGGGTTATATTAGCTGTGTGAACTTTGTTTATGCTGGTTAAAGGCAAGTGCGAGCTCCGTGGGCGGGGAGCGTGAGGAATTAAAGGGGCCGCAGCCTAAATCGGCTCATATTTAATGATGCCCCAAAATAGGCAGTTAAAAAATTAATTAAAAAAAATCTATGGGGTATTTTGAGCTGAAACTTCACAGACACATTCAGGGGACACCTTAGACTTATATTACATCTTTTAAAAAGATGTTCTACAGCACCTTTAAGTTTTTAATGTAAAATAGTTTACTGGCTAACTTTAAATGGTAAAATAATAAAAATTAAATATCAGAGTGGAGTTTGTTAAAGTATGTGATACCTGGAAATGGCAAAAATTGCAGAGAAAATTAAAAATGGCTGACTTCCTGTTGGGTTTAGGCTATGGCTCTAAGAGAGGTATAAGCTTTATGTCGAACGTCACATGAAAAAACAGGAAAACAGGTCTCATCGCATCCTCTTGTGTTAAGTGTTAGCAGTATGAACTGACGGTGATATCAATCAGCTAGTTATTTTTACTGTTGCCATTTTATTCAATTTTAATTCCCAAATGTTAGTTAGAAAAAAAATACTTTTAGCTATCAATCTCCATATGCGATGGACATTGGTTATGCTCATATTTGGTAGCTCCTTTGAAGGCATCTTGAGTACAACAGCTCTATATTTAATGAAGCACATACAAAAGGAAGCAATGCAACCTGTTTTACAGAATACAGAAGTTTGTTGGCATGTTAGCAGAACCTGATTTCAAAAAGTGCAACATGTTCATGGATCAACAGTCCAATCAACCAATCAGATTTGAGGGACAAGTTTACAGTTTATGTCAAATTAAAGGGATAGTTCACCCAAAAATGAAATTTTTGTCATCATTTACTCCCCCTCAAGTTGTTCCAAACCTGTATAAATTTCTTTGTTCTGCTGTACACAAAGGAAGATATTTGGAAGAAAAATAAATAAATAAATAAAATATATATATATATATATATCATGGTAGTCACTAGGGGGCGAGATCTGCTTGGTTAAAAACATATCTTCCTTTGTGTTCAGCAGAACAAGAAATGTATACAGGTTTGGAATAACTTGAGGGGGAGTAAACAGTGACAGAATTTTAATTTTTGGGTGAACTAACCCTTTAAGGCTTACAATCAGGGTTATGTGCTTCTACATCAGTGTAATTCACATATCATTTCCCTCTGAAATGATAGGGTTAGGGATAGGGTTGGCCTACATTTTCGGATAGGAATATTGTTCCAGGATCAACAAAACTTGGCAAAATCAGATTTTGCCTCACTGACTTCAGAAACCCTTATCAGATACCCTTACCACTTCTGATGTGTGTGCAAAGTCTCATGAGTTTTTGAACATGTTTACGACCTTGAATTGATTAATTTCAGAGAAGACGACAAAGAAGAAGAATAATAAATGGAGGAATTCCAATAGGGTCCTTGCACCATCAGTGCTCGGGCCCTAAAATTATTGTAAAATTATTAATTCAGTCGTGTGTGCTAATCAAATATAGTCAATCAAACCCATTGTAACTCACTGAGCATCATGGGCCTGGGCCAGCTGTGCATTGGTGTTGTCCAAAGCCCTGCGCAGCTCCTTATTAAAGCGCGCTTGCTGTCTTTCTAGCAGCAGTGCAGCACGGGCTGATGCCATGTGCTCGTGATGCTCCTGAAGCTCCTTCTCCCGTTGCTTCATGACAGCACTCTGCACATATTTGTTCAGTTTTTAACAAATACTTCTATTTTGATCTTTTGCAACATTTCATTATGTTACCTATAGATAAATAAAAGTCATTTTTGGGCTTTACCTTCCTATCTTCTGCTTGCTGCAGCTGGTACTGTGTGTACTGCTGGAGCTCTTTAGGACTCATTCCCTTGTAATAGTCCCTGCGCATACGAGACAGACCCAGCACACTAACATTCTGTTCAGGGTTTTCCATCAGCAGGTCCCCATTTAGCTGGTTCAGGATGTCCGTCTGGTTGTTCTCCTCTTCCTCATGATGCTCTTGTAGACGTCGATGTGTGATTTCTGCAGCCTGTGGTCAAGCAGTAGCAAGGAACAATGGGAAAATTATAGTTCTTTGTGAATTTTAAACCTTATTTTCTTCTTTTTGTCTCTACTTTGTGGACTTTAAAGGGATAGTTCACCGTAAAATGAAAATTTTTTCATCATTTGCTCAACCTCATGTTGTTCCAAACCTGTTTGAGTTTATTTCTTCTGCTGAACACAAAAGAAGAATTTTAAAGAATGTTGGTAACCAAACAGTTGATGGACCCCATTGACTTCCATAGTATTTTTTTCCTACTATGGAAGTCAATGGGGTCCATCAACTGTCTGGTTACCAACATTCTTCAAAAATATCTTCTATTTTGTTCAAAAGAAGAAATACGATTTGAAATCACTTGAGGATGAGTAAGTAATGACAAAGTTTTCATTTTTGGGTGAACTATCCCTTTAAGTCATCAGTGACTCACCAGTGCCAGGTTAAAGTTTTTGGTGGCGATGGCTGTAGCTCTTTTGCATTGTTCCTCCATTTTCTGCAATTCAAGAGCTCGGTTGTCCAGAAACAGTCTGCTCTGATCATACTGATGCACTATACAGTTTGTAAAAAGAGAAAACATTGATACTAGGGCTGGGAAAACATAATTTATGGTAGTAGGCAAACTAGGTAGTAAGCACACTAGGTAGTAAGCACACTAGTAAGCACACTAGGTAGTACGCACACTAGTAAGCACACTAGGTAGTAGGCAAACTAGGTAGTAAGCACACTAGGTGTAAGCAAACTAGGTAGTAAGCACACTAGGTAGTACGCACACTAGTAAGCACACTAGGTAGTACGCACACTAGTACGCAAACTAGGTAGTAAGCACACTAGGTAGTACGCACACTAGTAAGCACACTAGGTAGTAAGCAAACAAGGTAGTAAGCACACTTGCACACTAGGTAGTAAGCAAACTAGGTAGTAAGCACACTAGGTAGTAAGCACAGTAGGTGTAAGCAAACTAGGTAGTAAGCACACTTGCACACTAGGTAGTAAGCACACTAGTAAGCACACTAGGTGTAAGCACACTAGGTAGTAAGCACACTAGGTAGTAAGCACACTAGGTGTAAGCAAACTAGGTAGTAAGCACACTAGGTAGTAAGCACACTAGGTGTAAGCAAACTAGGTAGTAAGCACACTAGGTAGTAAGCACACTTGTAAGCATACTAGGTAGTAAGCACACTAGTTGTAAGCAAACTAGGTAGTAAGCACACTAGCACACTAGGTAGTAAGCACACTTGTAAGCACACTAGGTAGTAAGCACACTAGTAATCACACCAGGTAGTAAGAACACTAGTAATCACACTAGGTGTAAGCAAACTAGGTAGTAAGCATACTAGGTAGTAAGCACACTAGTAATCACACCAGGTAGTAAGAACACTAGTAATCACACTAGGTGTAAGCAAACTAGGTAGTACGCATACTAGGTAGTAAGCACACTAGTAATCACACTAGGTAGTAAGAACACTAGTAATCACACTAGGTAGTAAGCAAACTAGGTAGTAAGCACACTTGCACACTAGGTAGTAAGCACACTGGTAAGTAGGCAAACTAGGTAGTAAGCACACTAGGTAGTAAGCACACTAGTAAGCACACTAGGTGTAAGCAAACTAGGTAGGCAAACTAGGTAGTAAGCACACTTGCACACTAGGTAGTAGGTAAACTAGGTAGTAAGCACACTAGGTAGTAAGCATACTAGGTAGTAAGCAAACTAGGTAGTAAGCACACTTGCACACTAGGTAGTAGGCACACTAGGTAGTAAGCACACTAGGTAGTAAGCACACTTGTAAGCACTAGTAGTTTACTAGGTAGTTACTACCTTTTTCTTGTAGCTGTTGTTTTGCTCGCTCCAGTTCTTCTTGCTGTTGTAGGCTCCATGCTCTGAGCTGCTCCTGCTGCTTCCTCAGCCGGTCCTTCTGGGCCAGATCTTCTCCAGTCAGTCCCGGAAGTATCCGCACCCCCTCCTGCTTCTTCAGCAGCTCTGGATCGTTCAGATCAAACTCGCGTCTACTGGTAGTTTGTTGAAATTGTTGCCTAAATTGCCCGATGGCTTCATTCAGCAGACGCTCATCTTTCTTCTGCCGCTGCTCCAGGACACAGGCTACACGATCACTGCACAGCAGGTCATCAGCTGAAAACACAAAAGAGAAGAAGGTCAGCCTCAATGTAGATTTTATGACTTATGCTATTCAAGTTAGGGATGAACATTATATCAGCCACCATATCGGTATCGGTCGATATATGTCCTTTTTTAATGTTATCGGTCTGATAAGAAAATTTGGCCGTTTTTTATTGTTTGAAATATGATTGGAATCACTTTGAAAAGGAAACTGTTCAAGGGATAGTTCATCCAAAAATGAAAATGATCCCATGATTTACTCACCCATAAGCCATCCTATGTGTATATGACTATCTTTCAGATCGGAGATACATTTAAAAATATCCTGGCTTTTCCAAGATTTATAGTGGCAGTGAATGGGGTTCTGTTTTGAAGCCAAAAATAAATACATCCATCCATCATAAAAATAATCCATTAAAAATATCAATTTTTAAAACTTTCTAAATTAAAATAACTAGCTTCCGCCAGACGACCGTACGCATACTGTGCAAGTCGACTACAAGAGTAACACCTGATGCGACGTATGGCGCAGGATGTAGGAGTATCATAAGCTTAGACGCCTCTCGCAGTTCAAACAAATAGGGCTGTGCAACAAACTCTTCTCTTATATCAAAATCCTTCGATATTTCTCTTTAAAATTTGTCATTTTAGACTTCTAATTCATGACCTTTGCACATCCTCATTTGTCATTGCGTTATGCGTCAGGTCAGAGTTCACTCTTCCGCCGCAAAACGAGCATACGTCCGGAAGCTAGTTGTTTTACTTTATAAAATTTTAAATATGGATATTTTTCTTACAAAATCCCATCGCTTCATTTTAGAAGGCCTTTATTAACCCCTGTAGCTGTATGGATTATTTTTATGATGGATGGATGCATTGATTTTGGGCTTCAAAACAGGCCCCCCATTCACTGCCATTATAAATCTTTGGAGAGCCAGGATATTTTTAAACATATCTCTGATTGTGTTCACCTGAAAGAAGATAGTAGAATGACTTGAGGGTGAGTAAATTTTTGGGTGAACTAACGTTATCCCTTTAAGTGCAACATGTGCAGCGCAAATCTAACACAAAATGCACAAAAACCTTGTAACTGTTACTTGTCAATGTATGAATAAATAAATATTTTGTGATAATAGATACAGAATAAACAAAAATACTTTAAAAATCAGTATTACATTTACACTGGTCACACACTCACCATAGACTTTCAGTTCATTTGCTTCGCGTTGGTCTTTCTCTCTTCGTTCTTTAACTTGATGGTCGAGAGCGTCCTTGTCAAGCTGTCCAAGACAGAAATCAACAAAACGAATTTGTAAATGCTGTTTACAACTGTATAAAGATGTCTCCAGCAAACAGACTTACTCCAATCGTGCGGACTTTGTCATTAAAGATCCTCTCTCGTCGTTGCAGCTCCCTGTTTCTCTTTCTGTCAAGTTGTACAGCTGTTATTCGGTCTGACAGAAGCTCAACTTGATCCATTGTATGTCAACACTATAAATCGATATAGCGAGCAATACAATAATGAATGTTTCAATCGACCAACTGGATGTCACGAAACGAGAAACCCACAAACAAACACGTTGCTAAGAGACTGAATATACATGTTTGAAAATGGCGCCCTCTCTCTGTTATTTGTCATGATGCAGCTGCCGGTTGCATAAAATTACGCTTAAAGCTGCAATATGTAACATTTTTGCAGTAAAATATCCAAACCCACTAGACTAGTGTTATATATTTTGTTCACTTGAGTACTTACAATATCCCAAATGTTTCCAACTATTTGTAAATTGTGAGAAAATTGCAATTTTAACCAAGGCTCCGGGACGTGTGAGGAGTCGCCTGTCAATGGCGTCATACCCGCGTTACCCTCGGTTTCCGGTTTTATTATGTAGAAACCATGGAAACACCAAAGATGCTTTAATATTTACATGTTTTAATAGGCAAGGCAACAACTGTTTTGATATATTTATATACAGAAAACTAATTGTTGTTATATATCTCAACACGTCTAGTCTTATTGTTTAAATCAATTTTCTTGATTTTTTGCGAGTACCATGCTTTACCATGAGAAAAACACTATTTTGTTAAGTAGCTAACATAGCATAATAGAGATGCAGCTTTATTTTTAGTAACAGTAATACAGAATTTTATCCATCATACAATATGTTTTAAAATTAATTACATGTCATTTATCAACACAAGCCATCCAATATTTAATATGATATTCTAATACTGATCTATCTTACTGCAGTTGGTAACAGTGTCTCACAGCAGCCGCCGAGCGAACGCTCAGAGTAACGTTATAACATAATTTTCAACGCACTCAAATGTATCTAATATGATAAACAGAGCTGTGTTACCTCAAACTCATGACCGGAAAAGCGGAAGCGGCGCCGGCAACTGTGTCATAATAAAACTTCAGCTGCTCGTGAGGCATGTGTTGCTCAATCGCTCCATCAGCCTCGTTCGACTCCCACAACACTCGGTCCTGCTCTGCTTCATACTACAGTAACGCTAATAATCACATCCATGAACATGATTTCTTCCCGACTCCTATCCCGATTGTTTGCACCAGCTGTGATATGGAGACCACGTCCTAAGATTCTGCACTCAAACCTGGCGTCATCAAGCTACGCCTTTGTTTTGAATAGGCCTCTAGCGGACAGAAATCTTACATACTGCACCTTTAAAAGTTAGTCATCTAATTTTTTTTTCTTCAAGGCTGGTCCTAATATTTTTAATTAGACCAATCATTGGTCTAATTAGAACTGAAAATCTTTGAACTGACAAATTGATCACCCACCCCTTAGTTTACTGCTAACTGGTCAAACTAGTGGTCAAACTAGTTCACATAGTGGCTAGGTTTATTTTTAGATTAGTGGCTAGGTTACTGCAACTGTTGTTAAACGGAATAGCTAAAATTATTTACACCGTACACACACAAATACATTTTTATTATAGATTTGAACAGTAGATACACATTTCAAAACCTCTGCTTTGACCCTTTTACCTTCTTTTTTATTACTGCAAGTCCATGAACCTTTGCTCACTGTAAATTCCACTGATAAGGGAATCCAGTGTGCTTTTTTTGATGCTGCAACCTTCAAACATTGGCTTTTTGTGCTTTTTTTTTTTTTGACATACTGTAATCTTATTTTATTGTAAGTCTTTTAATGAAATTTTTTTTTATTGATGACAAAATATAAAAAATATATCATTTATTGTTAAAAAAAGACCTTGCAATAACAGTATAACATTCAACATTAGGTTTTAATGTTTCAAAGTAATAAAACCTGTCACATATCAGGTTAAACTGGCAGTTGATGTAAACTTGTAACACACACACACTTTTGTTTTGAAGATTATTCTACATTTATTTCTTTTGTAATGTTTTCACTTCTGTTAAAGTTCCTTTTAAAAGTCTTTGATGACATGTTGTATTGTCCATTTTTGTCCTGTGCATGTCTGCAAAATGAGATGATAGTAGGAATCCTGTCCTTGGCCGATCTCAAGACATCGGTTTGTTTTCCTATTTCTTATTTCATTTCCCTAAATTTAAAATGAAAACCATGAAATTACGTTTTAATGATTATATCAATTATATATATACATACAGAACAAAGAATAACCACACACTTAACAATGTTACTTTTTTTTTTTTTTAACAATCGCTACATTTCTTAGTACTTGGGTCACTTTTTCAAAACTCTCCACACACTCATATATCATTGCTTTTGCACAAAATTCATTCAATGTCGGCATCTTTCAATTTACAAGAATTCTTTTTTCACATACACACAAACACCTACCAAAAATGTATGCTATACAGGCCAATTGCATATTTATATACTCTTTTCAAAACTGTTAAACTTAAATTCACAGCCAAGTACAATACGAAAATGAATAAGACAAAAATTTGCACCATTTCTAAAGTAACACCATATTAAGATATATTCTGAATCTAAAAAATCAAATACTATCAAAGGAATTAGATGTAACACCTACAGAAGTGTTAGTCTTTCAATTTTATTAACATCCATTCAAAAGAGGAAAACTTGGGAAAAATGTTGTATTGTAATGCAAACATAAACTGCAGTGAATTATAAGCAGTATAAGTGTTTTTTTGTAAAGAAATTTTACAAAAGTAAACATTGTATAATGCTTCCTGATGTTAGTGTTTTATGATTTACAAAGTGTGTTTGTTGGGTAAAAACCTTTGCTAGTGTTATGGAAGAAAAACTTGAAGTATTTTGGTAATTTTAGTGCATTTTGAATGAGAAATTAACTGCTGTGCCAAGTTTAAAGATGGTTAGGAGAACTGTTTGAAGAGTTTTGAAGAAGAAAAAAAAAATATATATATATATATATATATATAAAAATGCACATCAGGACCATACCTGAGTGAAGTCCCAGTATATACTCAATCCTTTCTCCTTGGCTTTTTTACAGTCATGTAACCCTGCTGTGCTTCCACTACCGGGATCCGTTAGACAACGGTTGGAGTTATACGTGTGAGATTTGAGTCCTCCAATGTAGATGTCTCCATTACGATTGTAGTAACAATGCTGTGAGAGATGTTGAAATGAAGAGTGTGTTTTGGATGTAGATATTCACAGCAAAGGTTTGCACTTACATACAGTACCTGAGAGTCATAGTAATGACACTCATAGAGAATAGGTACACTTCCAGGAACAGGTCCTTGATCAATACAGTATCTTTCTTGAAGATCATTCTTCAACTGTCATGAGAAACAAACCGCAGAGGTTTGGGGATTACTTGTTTAGATGGACCAACAATAAACTTTATTTATTTATTTCTTGGGAGGGAAATTGTGTATATCAGAAGACTCTGAGCAACTTACCGCACCATAACCCATTATATCTTCCCAGCTGTCCAGCCGGGGATAAACATTTTCCAGATACCATTTGAAGGGCTTACATTTGAGTTTCTCTCGTAACTGTTTTCTTTCAGTCACATCACCAATATCAATCCCATGATCCTAGAGGAAGAACAGTAATTTTATTAACCTGGTTCAGGCTGATGATATGAAGATCATTGAAATAGTTATAAACAAGACTGTTAATGTTCAACTGACCTTGAAACAATGTTTACTATTACTATACCTTCAGAGGAAGATTCCAGGCAATATTTACATTAGATTTATATTCATCCAGCCAGATTTCAGCCACTCTCAGAGCATTTCGAATCATGACTTTGCTGAGATCTGGTGAATAAGGCTTATGTGCTCTTTCAATGTGAGCGATCTTTGAACATGGCACCACTTCAATACTCCCACCACAGAGCCAGACCTGATTTAATATTAAACATCAGATATTGATCAAATTCAAGCACTTTTTACATGTTATATGCATTTTTTGGTGCCACAACATGCAGTAATAACTTACACGTATTGCTAGTTCAACATTTTCACCCCCATAAATTGTCATTCCTTCATCCAAAACACCAATTTCTCCCAGGAATTGACGATCAGCGACAAGGATACCCATGACTGAGGGACTCCTAACAATGCAGAAAAAGAAACTGAATATAGTCAACTCCAGAATTATTGACACTCTTGCCCAACTGTTTCCGTTTAGTTCCCTCATTTACTCTGTGTATATATTCTCACTGTTCAGTTCAGTCCCTTGTTGGTTATTGTTTGTTTTATGTCGCATGCTGTCTCACAAGTTGGATATCTATTGTCATTACGCATGTATGTGTGTCAAATGTATGGGTTTTGCAGAGCAGGGTGTGTGAGTGTCACGTGACAGGTGGAAGAGTCCTTTTGGGAAGAGAACAGAGTTTTCAGCCTTGAAGGCCGAGGTATAAGAGAGTGTGAGAGACTGTAATCTTGGTCTCGCACTCTGCAGTGCTTTTGTGCTTCTGTATGACTGTCTGACCTTTCTTGCAAGAAATAAAACCTTTGAAAAACAATTGGATGAGTTTGTCTCTTATGCAAAAAAGTCCTGTTGATTTTTGCCACAACATTACTAATAAACCCTGTGTCATCTTAAAGGTGCCCTCGAATGAAAAATTGAATTTATCTTGGCATAGTTAAATAACAAGAGTTCAGTACATGGAAATGACATACAGTGAGTCTCAAACTCCATTGTTTCCTCCTCCTTATATAAATCTCATTTGTTTAAAAGACTTCCGAAGAACAGGCGAATCTCAACACAACACCGACTGTTACGTAACAGTCGGGGTGTACGCCCCCAATATTTGCATATGCCAGCCCATTTTCCCAACATTATGAAAGGCATTAGACAAGGGCAGAACGTCTGGATGTGCACAGCTGAATCATCAGACTAGGTAAGCAAGCAAGAACAACAGCGAAAAATGGCAGATGGAGCAATAATAACTGACATGATCCATGATATCATGATATTTTTAGTGGTGTTTGTAAACTGTCTTTCTAAAAGTTTCGTTAGCATGTTGCTAATGTACTGTTAAATGTGGTTAAAGTTACCATCGTTTCTTACTGTATTCACGGAGACAAGAGCCGTCGCTATTTTCATTTTTAAACACTTGCAGTCTGTATAATTCATAAACACAACTTCATTCTTTATAAATCTCTCCAACAGTGTAGCATTAGCCGTTAGCCACGGAGCACAGCCTCAAACCCATTCAGAATCAATGTAAACAATATAACAGTATACAATACTCACACTTTGTAAAGATCCATTTGAGGGTTATATTAGCTGTGTAAACTTTGTTTATGCACTGTTTAAGGCAAGCGCGAGCTCCGTGGGCGGAGAGCACGAGAATTAAAGGGGCAGCGCTGCATAAATCGGCTCATATTTAAAGGTGCTCTAGATTGTTTTTTTACAAGATGTAATATAAGTGTAAGGTGTCCCCTGAATGTGTCTGTTAAGTTTCAGCTCAAAATACCCCATAGATTTTTCTAATAAATTTTTTTAACTGCCTATTTTGGGGCATCATTAACTATGCACTGATTTTTTCAGCACGGCCCTTTTAAGAGATGCGCCCCCTCTGCCCCACGAGCTCTCGACTATATATACAGTGCATAAACAAAGTTCACACAGCTAATATAACCCTCAAATGGATCTTTACAAGATGTTCGTCATGCATGCTGCATGCATGCTTCGAATTATGTGAGTAAAGTATTTATTTTGATGTTTACGTTTGATTCTGTGTGAGTTTGAGGCTATGCTGCGTGGCTAAAGCTAACATTACACACTGTTGGAGAGATTTATAAAGAATGAAGTTGTGTTTATGAATTAAACAGACTGCAAGTGTTTAAAAATGAAAATAGCGATGGCTCTTGTCTCCGTGAATACAGTAAGAAACGATGGTACCTTTAACCACATTTAACAGTACATTAGCAACATGCTAACGAAACATTTAGAAATACAATTTACAAATATCACAAAAAATATCATGATATCATGGATCATGTCAGTTATTATTGCTCCATCTGCCATTTTTCGCTGTTGTTCTTGCTTGCTTACCTTGTCTGTGCACAGATCCAGACGTTAATACTGCTTTTCCTTGTCTAATGCGTCGAATGGGCTGGCATTATGCAAATATTGGGGTCATACATATTAATGATCTCGACTGTTACGTAACTGTCGGTGTTATGTTGAGATCCGAGTGTTTTTCGGAAGTCTTTTAAACAAATGAGATTTACATAAGAAGGAGGAAACAATGGGGTTTGAAACTCACTGTATTTTCAACTATGCCGAGGTAAATTGAGGTAAATTCAAATTCTGATTCTAGGGCACATTTAATGATGCCCCAAAATAGGCAGTTAAAAAAATTAATTAAAAAATATATATGGGGTATTTTGAGCTGAAACTTCACAGACACATTCAGAGGACACCTTAGATTTATATTACATCTTGTAAAAAAATGTTCAAGGGCACCTTTAATCTTCGTCTTCCTTGAACCTTGAACATTACAGTGAGTTTCCTTCCCCTTTCAATTGTTTTACTTCAATGAAAGGTTACAATTTAGTGAATTTTTTAAATAAAAAAGATCAGAATGATAAATTATGCAATTTATTTTCACAGCCACCTTATTTACCAAGGGTGCCAATAATTCTGAAGTTGATTGTATATGTTCTACTTTAATCAATCATAAACTGCGAACTGTAGCCTGTTTATCAAATCAATTATGTCCTGTCTTATATGGCCTCCAGCTGTGCGCCCTGCCCTATTTGTTTGGAATGTGTTTCCACCCCACCTTGTACTGAGTCTTCTGTTAATAAATATCACTCCCCTGCTCATTCTGCATCTAGGTCCCACCTCTTTGAATTCAGTTGGACATTTGTCTAACATTTCTTAAATGTTACTAATTGTTGTTCAGATAGCCCTGAAAAGTAACATTAATGTTTGAAGAATTATAAAATAGAATGTTCCCCTAACATTTGCATAACCAAGAAAAACTTTTTTAAACATTTAAAAAAAAAAAAACACTGGACGTTTTGAGCATTCAGAAACCCGGTTTTCATAACTTAATGAGAACGTTAGCAAAACATTCTTAGAATATATTTTTGTTAGTTGGGATATAAACAGCCATCTATATAAATGTTTCATTGTTCACCCAACCGATCTGATAAAAACACAGATTAGTTTACAAAGGAAATAAGCATGAATGTTGCATCATTCACTTAACCGATTCATTCAAAATGACTGAATCATTTATCAATGCCATTGTGTTGCCTGGAGATGCGTTAGGTTGATTATGTTTTGATTTGTTTGGAATTATTATTTTTTTGTCTGAGCAAAAAACGCAGTTTACTTTTAAAAATGTATCTGTCACATTGCAGGGCCGTTTAAAATGGACTATAGAAAGTCAAATTGTTTAAAATGGTAAAAAAAATTCCATCACTTACTTCCCTGGTTCTGATGGGTCGTTAAGTTTGTACCATTCTGGCCGGAAAGACTCGTACATGCACCAAAGGTTCCAGTCAAACGCATGAGCAGAGGGACCATACTTAACAACCTCCAGCGTGTCAAAACACACTTTGTCAAACACTGGCGACACCACTATTGTTCTGTCTGTTTTGATTCTTGCAAGCAGTGGCTCTGCCCTGGAACAATAAGACAGTCAAAATGTTTAGTTGGCAAAGATAGTAAGTCCCTCATGTTATCGTATTCAGACTAGTATTTACCATTCCTTGTGAACCTCAATGTGGGCATCCAGAATGGCCACCACCTGACCTGTGGCCGCTTCCCAGCCTGATATTCTTGCCTTGGCAAGGCCCATCTGCCTTTTGTGTCTCACTTTCTTGATTAAGCCAGGTTTGTCTTTATTAATTAGACCAATATATTCATCTAGAGGCAACTGCAGATCCTCTGTTAAGAAATTTTAAATATATATTAGCATAAATTGTTATATTTAATTATTAATATTATCATACTAAATATTAGAATATTTGATAAAATAATTTATAAATTAATTCACTCACACTTTTTTTTACTAACCTCACATTCATGCTTAACATGAAAAAACTGTTCAGATTTAATATCAAATAAACAAAAACGAACCATTCAAGCTGTAGTCGTCCACCAGGATGATTTCTGTTAGCAGATGAGCAGGTGTTTTGTCAATGATGCTGCGGATTGCCCTTTTAATGATTGACAGAGCCTCGTTTAAATAAATCAGAATCACACTAATAGACGGCAGGTCCTTAGGGTAGATCTTCACAGCACATCTGCACGCACACAAACACACACACGCATTTGATTCACTGTTAGTGAGGACATTGTATAGACTGTTATTGATTTTATATCAGGTTAATGATATTTTCTACACTGAAAAAAAGTTTTATGTAATTGAATTACATTCATATTTTCCATCCATTTGAATTTCATAGTTTTTACATAAACAAACTATTAAACTTAATGCGATCCATATTTGTAAGTCATATGCAAATGAAATACAGTAGTCAACATTTGAAGTGGATCAAAACCTTTCATCAAAGCTGTCCTAAAACCTTCTTCTTACACTCTAAAAAATGTTTGGTTAAAAACAACCCAAGTTGGGTTGAAAATGGACAAACCCAGCAATTGGGTTGTTTTAACCCAGCGGTAGGGTTAAATGTTTGCCCAACCTGCTGGGTAGTTTTATTTAACTCAACTATTGTTTAAAAATTACTGTATTGCATAATTAAAATTAACCCAATGTTGGAAATGAACATTTATTAATGTTCAATAAATAATTATTAAACAATAAATTGCTTATTAATAAATTTATATTAATAAACTATTAAACTTTTAAATTTATATTAATAAAATATTAAAGCTTATTAATAAACATTCACTTTTGTCTATTATTGTTGTCTCTAATTGCATCTGGTTTTTAATTCCCCAACTATTTTGGGTTCATTTTAAGCCATATAGCAATTTTTAAATAATAGTCGGTTTAAATAAAACTACCCAGCAGGTTGGGCAAACATTTAACCCAACCGCTGGGTTAAAACATCCCAATTGCTGGGTTTGTCCATTTTCAACCCAACTTGGGTTGTTTTTAACCCAGCATTTTTTAGAGTGTTGGACAAATTAGTTCTTAGGACAAATTTTATTAACCTTTTTGATCCACTTCAAATGTTGACTACTATAGGTAAGATTTATGTAATAGTATGCAGAAAGGTTATATAACACTGCTTAGTGTTCACTATTGAGTTAAAGTACCATTCACTCTAAAAACTGCTGGGTTAAATATGGACAAAACCAGGGATTGGGTTGTTTTCATCCAGCCATTTTTTTCAACCAATTTTGGATGTATTTTTTTAGCCAACAATATAATAATACAGTAAAAGGCATGTTTTTGCTCACCCCCAAATAGAGGCAAATTTGTGGGGTATTTTAAGCTGAAACTTGACCAGACCAGAGACTTATATTACATCTTGTGAAAGAAGGCATAATAGGTGCCTTTTAACCCAACCTGCTGGGTTTGTCAATGAGAATTAAGTGATGATTGAACATTAATGATGAACACCTGCTGTTAACAAGAAGAATCACTTAAGAAAAGAGAAACAACTGATTTCAGTCACAGCCTTCAATGAAATCAACTGAAGATAAAAGACGTTTTATCTCTCAGGATCTGATTAAACAACTCTACAAACTCTACAACACATTACCAGCTTCACTCATTACTAACTAGAGTGACTTTATTTCTGTCATACGTCTAAGTTCTTATGAGTATTAACAGAGGTTTAGATGTTGATGATTTATTGAGATTCATGCATGCTGGGAGCCATGCATGAAGTTTGTACTAAGTTGGTACCCAGCATGCATTGCAGCATGAAGCGTTTTTTTTTTTAACTGTTACTGTTGCTGTGATTCATACATTGATTCTTGATGTCTGTATGAGTTGGAATAATGCAGTAGACCAAAACTTTTTTGTGCACAAACTGGTTTTAAAATTCTTCATATTATCTGCTTGTCACAACACTGAAATTAATAATACAACACCAATTTCATTAGAGACCAAACTCTGAATAAGATCAATAAATCGGATCACTAAATGACAACTTTCACAATCAGCACCTGATCACATGTTCTCTTGACATTTATGCCATAATAAATGTGTTTAATAAACACCCAGTTACAGCAGCTTAAGAGCAACTGATGCAATAAAATCAAGAGCCCAATTAAAGTCAACACTGACCTCAAAGATGGTAACTTCAAATGAATCTCAAAAAATCATCAACATCTAAACCTTTGTTAATTCTCATAAGAACTTATGTAGACGTATGACAGAAATAAAGTCAGTCTAGTTAATAATGAGTGAAGCTGGTAATATTTGTAGAGATTATGTATATTGTTTAATCAGATTGTGAAAGATTTAATGTCTTTTATCTTCATTTGGTTTCATTGAAGGTTGTGAATGAAGTCAGCTGTTTCTCTTCCTTCAGCGATTCTGTTAACTCTGTTAATTCTGTTCTGATTCTTGTTAACAGCAGGTGTTCATCATTAATGTTCAATCATCACTTAATTATCTCATTAACTCTGACACTGCTTCAATCAGTGTTGGAGTTAATGAGATAATTAGGTGATAATGAGCAGAATCACTGTAGGACAGAGGAACAACATGAAGTACAACTTCAACCACAGCCTGTGAAATAATCTGAAATCAACTGAAGATAAAATCTCTCAAGATCTGATTAAACAACTCCACAAACAGCATTACCAGCTTCACTTATTACTAACCAGATTGACTTAATTTCTGACATACATCCACAAAAGTTGTTATTGAGAATTACCAGAGATTTAGATGTTGATGATTTATTGAAAATAATAGTTTGGTTTTGTCACAATCACCATTACCGAGGTCAGTGTTTGCTTTAGTTAGGCAGTTTTACTCTTGACTTTTTTAGTGTTGGCTTTTCTCTTGTTGCTGTAGCTATTTGTTATGGCATTAAAGACAAGAGAAAATATGATCAGCTGCCGACAGCCGCTTGATGATAAGAAAATAATCATCATGTAATGGCTTAATTCACTGATCTAATGACTGAGTTTTATATGAACCAAATGTTGTTAACTTTGTGTTGGATCCCTTCAAGAAATACAACAATAAAACTGTTTTAATCAGAAAAGCTGAATATAAATCACATTGTACACATTAAAACTTCGGCAAAACTTCCTCACACAAATACACAACTATAAGAATTATTTCTGAAGGATCATGTGACACGGAAGACTGAAAAATCCAGCTTTGCCATTACATTAATAAATTATACCATTTTATATTATACTATTTATTACTTTTATACTAATTATACTATTTTAAATTAAACTAAACTAGAAAACTGTTATAAAGCTGTTACCTGTGGTCTCGAGTATCAGGGATTGTTCTGTTCACTGGTAATCTGTTACTGAGGAACACATTGTATCCGTAGTCCTGAAACTGTCTCTCTGCTTCCATCTGTTCCTCTTCTGTGAGTTCAGCTCCCCATGAACGGAATAGAGGCGACTTTGGATACAACTTCTTAACCTCAATTTTCTTTGTCATTTTCTGCTCCACAACAGGCTCTTTGACTTGCTGATTTTTGACATCTATGAATTTAGCTGAAAATGAACGTATATAACAGTTGGCATATTTTAATCACTGATAATGTTAAATTAAAATGTATATAATGAGAACAAATTCACCTATTTTATGAACTTGATCTTCTATTCTCTTCAGTCTTTTAAGAACCTCCAGATCTTCTGGCCTTTGTAACCTTTTGTCATTAACTTTTTCTTGTCTAAGTGACATGTAGACTAGACTGTAAACTATAACACCAATAACTAACACACCAACTCTTGTAGCAGTCCTCATTTTCATGATGTCCTTGTGGCCGTGAAAAATGCTTCGGGAGTTTATGAATGCCTGTGCATACATAACTTTTCACTTTGATTAATGCAAAACATGTCTAATATGAAAAATGGGAGTGGTTAAAATAATAGCTGGTTTTGTCAGTAGCATAAAGTCAATAGAAATAATTTGCAACAATGTCTGTCACCTTTGATCAATTTAATGTGTTCTTGTTTCTTCAAAAATCTGACTGAAATAAACTATTATTTTTATATATATTATTAAGAATTGTCAGGATGTATAGCAAAAACAAGAATAATAAAAAAAAAAATAAAAACGTATGTCTCATGTATGTATATGTGTGTATTTTGTTTGTTTTACTCCTCTATGTACAATATGTTTTGATACTTCATGTCCGTCCGTTATGTGGAACTATAAATGAGGGTTTAGATTATTTGTTAAGTTCTTGATAATAAACTAAATAAACTATGTTGTAATCCCTGCTAGAAATTTTACGTTCTCAGAACGTCCCCACTGATAAGGACGTTGCCTATAACATTCCCAGAATGTTCAGAGACTGTCACGATTTGGAGTTTTTTTAAGGGTTGGGGGACTTCTGGGACGTTTCAGGACGTTCTGGGAATGTTTAGGGAACTACTATAGGACGTTCTGATAACTTTCCAAATGTCCTCTTTATAACGTTCTCGCGAGACCATAAAATAACCAAAATAGAACGTCCCCCTAAAGTTATACCAGGAAAGTTATAAAATGACAAAGAGAGGACCATGTGGGAGTGTTCATATTTAAAAAAAACTTATTTATTTTATGTTTTCTCAACTAATTTATGTATGTGAAATGAACATGATTTTTATTTTATTATTTATTTATGCTTTTTGTCACATGACTTCATGTAAATTTAACATGACTTTTGTCTATATGAAAACAATGCTGGGAGCCATGATTGAAGCTTGTACTAAGTTAGTACCCAGCATGCATTGCAGCATTAAGCCTTAAAATAAAGGAACTGTCACCATTGTTGTGATTCATACATTGATTCTTTATGTCTGTATGAGTCAGCATGATGCAGACCAATTCATATTACCTGACTATAATAACACTACTGGATCTCATGTTGTTCTCACAGTTCTGCTATAACAAACAGCACAAAGCATCAATCTCTTTATCAGATGTTAAACTCTGAATAAGGTCAATGAATCAAGTCTTTTAAAGGATGTCTAACAGCACTCAATGATACATTCTCTTGACTTTTGTGTCATGACAAATGTTTCATAAACAGTCATGAATAAAGTCAAGAGCCCAATTAAAGCCAACACTGACCTCAAAGACGGTAACCTCAAATGAATCTCATTAAATCATCAACATCTAAACCTCTGTTAATTCTCATAAGAACTTCTGTAGATGACTTATGACAGAAATAAAGTCAGTCTGGTTAGTAAAGAGTGAGGCTGGTAATGTGTTGTAGAGTTTGTGGAGTTGTTTAATCAGATCCTGAGAGATTAAATGTCTTTCATCGAAGGCTGTAGGCTTGTTCCAGATGATCCCGTCTACAGCGACAGACAAAATGGCGATTTGTGGCAGTTGGGCTTTCCCTCGCAAAGCACGTATTCCAAGGGGGCGGAGTTTCCAGAGAAAACATAACTACTTTATTTATCTTCAACATGACTAATTTTAAATAATTGAACATCCTTAAACAATAAATAAATTGTACAAGATTCAATTATGTTTAGATGAGAAACTTAACTTAATAATACAAAATGCATATTTAAAAATTCAACAACCTCCCCATTGCCATTTTTTTCAGTAGGTGTATATGACTTTCTTCTTATTTTAATAAATATCCCGACGCATCCAAGCTTTATAATGGCAGTGAACAGGGTGAAGAAAGTGCATCCATCCACAGCCATCCATCATAAACACGGCTCCGGGGGTTAAATAAAGGACTTCTGAAGCAAAGCGATGCATTTGTGTTAAAAAAAAAAATCCATATTTAACAAGTTATGAAGTAAAATATCTAGTTTCCGCCAGACTCCCTTCTGTATTCAACGTACGAAGAAAACTCTTGCCGTTCAAAAAGCTTACACTATGTCCTACACCTTCCCTATTCAACTTACGGAAAAAACTTAAAGGGGTCATGACTTGAGAAATCAAATTTTCCTTTTGACATATAAGAGGTCATCATACAGCGAAAAACCTGACAGCCTGAACAAAAAAGCTTGTTCATTACAGCACAGCGAAACCGATTTTTCAGGGCAGCATCACCATTCAATTATGAAGGTTATAGTCAGTATCTCACCAGAAGGACATACAATTTTTTGTGCAATTCAAACAAATCTTCAGGATACAAGCCCTGCAAACATGCTCCTGGCTTTTTGTGGGCACAGTGGGCCAGCCAAACTTAAACAGGCCCAGTGCGGGCTTGCCCAGGCGAGGCCCACAGCTTTGGGCTCACTGCGGGCTCTTTGTGAGCAGCCCACACTAGCAGAGGTGGAAAGTCCAGGGGTCAGAGAGTAAAAGTCCTGCCATATTTTTATTCCACCCACTGAAGCATTAATGACGTAAAATAAGTGTTTAATTGACTGATGATTGACCCTTATTGAAGACACCTGATGATAACAAGCAGAATCACCAAAGGAGAAAATCACAATTTGACCTGAATCACCAAATTCATTTAGAGCCCAATCTATGAGTTAGATTTACACCATTGATTATAGCAGCACTCAATACAAATTTTTTTTTTGAAAATTATCCTTACCACACAAAAAAAAAAAAAACATTTTAGGCACACACAGACATCAAGAATCAGCGTATGAATCTCAACAACGGTGACAATCAACATATTCTGATCAACAGATCAACTCTGAACATTAGAAAACAAGCTACTAAAAAGTCACAGAAAAACAGCAAAATTTAAATAGTGAGAATAAAGAAAATTACTAAGACAATTCAGCCCATAATTTATTCATGGAGCATTGCATGATGGGAGCCATGGATGAATTTTGATTGGTGGCACCCAGAATGCATTGCAACATGCTTTATTTCTCTCACCACTGTTGAGATTCACAGACTGATTCTTGATGTCTCTGTGTTTAAATGAAACTTACTACCTTTAAAAAATATATATATTTTTGTATTGTAAAAGTTGATTTTCTGTTGTAGAATCACAGTGCTGCTGTAATCAATAATGTAAATCTAAGATTGGGCTCTAAATGAGTTCAGTGATTCAGATCAAATAATGATTTTGAGAAAACCTAACCAACACCACCTGATCAGCTTTTCTCTTTGCTTGTCTGGTTGGTTTTAATGTAGTTCAAACTGCCCAAACAAAATCTAACATTAAAAAGTCAAGGGTCAAGAGTTCAACCAAATCAAACCCTGACCTCGATGATGGTAACTTAAAAATAGTGATTTTCTCCTTTGGTGATTCTGCTTGTTATCATCAGGTGTCTTCAATAAGGGTCAATCATCACTCAATTAAACACTTATTTTATGTCATTAATGCTTCAGTGGGTGGAATAAAAATATGGCAGGACTTTTACTCTCTGACCCCCGGACTTCCCACCTCTGTTCACAAATACTTCGTAAACGTCAGAAGAGATAGTGAAATGTGTGTGTGTTAATGAATTCCAATCAGTCGTAAATGGGACGCGCGTGCACGCTCATTCTCAATTACCATAAGTCCCGCCCATTAAATCCGACTGACAACTATATATGGGCATCATATTATGACACCAAACGAAGGATTTTGGCCATTTTATAGGAAACAATAGGCTTGTTTGAGATGCGCCTAGCCTCGCCTGAAGTTCAGCCGAGAGTAGGCGGCTGCAGTAAGGGGAGGAGTGAAAAAAGTGCAGGCAAGACGGACAGTTCTCTGTTCTCGTAGTGGATCAAGAGGATCACACACCTACGAGATCAAAGGCGGATATCGCGGGATTCACACTCGCGCTTTTTTGCTGATAAACTTCATGTAATTTAAGTTCTGTTTCTTTTTATATATAAACATAATGATCAATACACCCAAAGTACTTGTTATTTATTTCCATTCGAAAGATGTGTGGATCAATCATTTTTATTTTAATTACAGACATGTTTTTATATATTTTTATAAATCTGATAACTATCACATAATACCCACAGAGTGATCGCACTGTCAGAGACTTTAGGACTGTTCACACATAAGTTATACACATAAAAACATGATATTATTGTTTTAAAATCAAACATTTTAAAACAGATCAATACAGGCTTGTTTGAGATGAGCAAATTCTGCGCAGAACCGATCACCGGTGATCACCGCGAGATGCATGCCGGTTAGAAATGTGTCCGAGGGTGGTCCGCCTTGCTCTGATGTCATGCTGACGTGTGTCAAAAACCTCTCGCGAGGGCGAGGCGGACGTGTCGGATTCTGCAGTCGAGCGCAGTTGCTCTCCACCGACTGCGCTGACCAAAAGCACGATGGGAAACGACTTGATGACGACACAGCTTAAAGCTTATTGGTTTAAACAACCGTGATGTATTGATCTCTTTTAAAATGTTTGATTTTGAAACACTAATACCATGATTTTATGCGTATACATTATGTGTGAATATGCCAAAAGTCTCTGACAGTGCGATCTCTCTGGGGGTTATGTGATTGTTATCATATTTATAAAAATATATAAAAACATGTCTGTAATTAAAATAAAAATGATTGATACACATCCTTCGAATGGAAATAAATATCAAGTACTTTGGATGTATTGTTCATTATGTTTATTTTCATATAAAAGCAACAGAATGTAAATTACATCCAGTTTATCAGCAACACAGCGCACAAGTGTGAATCCCGCGATATCCGCCTTAATCTCGCAGGTGTCTGATGCACTACGAGAACGGAGAATTGTCCGTCTTGCCTGCACTTTTTTCACTCCTCCCCTCACTGCAGCCGCCTACTCTCGGCTGAACTTCAGGCGAGGCCAGGCACATCTCAAACAAGCCTTACATCACGGTTGTTTAAACCAATAAGCTTTAAGCTGTGTCGTCATCAAGTCGTTTCCCATCGTGCTTTTGGTCAGCGCAGTCGGTGGAGAGCAACTGCGCTCCACTGCAGAATCCGACACGTCCGCCTCGCCCTCGCGAGAGGTTTTTGACACACGTCAGCATGACATCAGAGCACGGCGGCCCACCCTCGGACACATTTCTAACCGGCATGCATCTCGCGGTGATCACCGGTGATCGGTTCTGCGCAGAATTTGCTCATCTCAAACAAGCCTAATTTCCATAACAATTAAGGGGCCATTAGTTTGCCCAGCCCTATTGAAATCAATTAATTATTCGATTAAAGTGCTCCGTTTGCAGATACTCTCGCGGTTCAGATTGCACTGGCTCTCACAATAAAAGTAAAAAGAAAAAACGTATGTAATTACTATCATATTTTTTCAAAATGCTGTCTAAAGGCCAATTCACACCGCACCGACAAACACCAACAAACGCCAACGAACAAGTTGGCCGTTGGATTTAGAGTTCTATGAGAAAAAACTGTCATGTTCACACCGCCCCAACAAACACCGACCAACGAGTGACGTCTTACTGGGAAAATTCCACAACTACATATATAACCATGTTAACAATATTGTCAGGCAAGTTTATTATATTAATAATATAGTATCATATATATTTTCATTGTTAAAGTATTGAGGCAAAACAAAAAAATACCTGAAATCCGAAGTGCTAGCCACCGGTTTTTAAACTTTTTTTTTTTTTTCTATTTATTAACGAGACCCATAAGCGAATTCTTAAAAACGAAACTGAAGGTAAACCTGCGTTGCTCTCATAATGGTTAACATTACCTCTCTCTTCCGGTGAAGAGGAGCAGCTGCTCTTGCTGAATGGCACGGATTGCACTATGGACTATTGTACCTTTTATATATTTTTATTTTTTTTAACTGTATTCTATTTTTTATAAGGAACAAGCTGCGATGTCACGTTTCCAGTACTTTGTGTGTGAGGCGCGGGCGCGATCAAACAGCCGTCTTTGCAGGGGACTTGCCTCATCGTCATGGCAACGGTTCGTAGCCAGGTCAGATTACGTCAGAGTTTGTTGCCGTTTGTTGGAAACCTGTTCACACCGCGCAGACATTCCACGACCCGACAAACGCCGATTAAACATGTTCAGTCGGGTGAAAACCGACTCCGACCAACGCCAACAAACACCAACAGACGCCAACAGGGGTTTCACACCGATCCAACAGACGAGTTTGTTGGCGTTTGTTGGCTGTTGTCGGTGTATGGAATTAGATTTGATCCAAAAAATAATGAACGTAACTTTTCAAAAAAACTAATAAAAATATAAATTGAAACTGAATAAAATGTCTTTGAAACTTAAAAAAATAAATCGCAGGCAAAATGTTTGACTTTGTTTTTAATACACTGCATGTTTTGCTAACAGTTTATTTTCTTTCTTTCACTGATCTTTACTTACAAAAGCATTTCCAGAGTTTTAATTTATGCTTCTGAAGTTTTCGTTTACGATCCCAGAGTTTTCGTTCGTCTTTCTGGCACAAATCTCTCGCGGGGGCGGGGCCAGCAGTGGTGTGTTCTCATTGGCTACTGAGTTTTTGATTGACAGCTTCTACTTGACCTGGAAGTGAAGACGTCAGCGTTGTGTTTACAATTACATGTGTGGAGGTGAGCGTCTGTAAGCGGCTTCTTATTTCATTTAAAGATATGAGTTTTGTTTTTGAATTTTATCTGTATTTATCTGCGGCTTCTACTTTGTCGACATAAACTTTTAGGAGCGTGAGAGATCAAACGCGAGAGAAAATGAATGTCTCGAGGTTTAATTGTACATTAAAGGTTATAATACTGAAGATATTGCATAATGTCCAATGTTTTTGGAGAATATTTGATTATTTATGATGATTCTTCTTATTGTTGGGTCTGATTAGGTTGTGCTGTTACAATTTAAAGAGAATACTAGTATCATATACATGTATATATTCAGCCGTCAAGAAAGTCTCACTCCAACCAGGTAATCAAGGTTGGCAACCATGGCCATCACTCTACCCATTGTTAGCATATGCACATACACCATCACAATTAATGATCACCCAATCCTGAAGGATTTAAACAATATGAAAATAACAGTCGTGGCTTGCTGTAAGACGGTATAGACCTCAAAGGGCATTTCAGTACTCCACACAAAGAATGATCTTGTTGCCATTTTTTATCATTCTAATAATTTTATTTAGTTAACATTATCTAACATATAAAAGTAGTTTTTTTTTTTTTTTTTTTTTTTTAACAATCATCAACTGTTTCAATTGTGACTTACATAAAAAAAAAATCAGTTGAATACATGTATATGAAAATACGAATCAATTCAAATAAATTTAAATTCTTTATTGTCACTACAGCATACACACAGGTATCAAAGTGAAAGTGTTGGATGCAATTATGTTGTGAAAGGAACGACCAGAATCCACAAAACACTAACTGCATATTCATGTAATGCAGTATTCTCATGATATACAGTACATTACTATAAAAATGCACAAGCACCTATTATAGAATACATGTGTAAAATTCATAAAATTAATTTTATTACCATTTTTTTTTTTTTAAATATAGTGAATAAACTGTATTAATGAATGGAATGAAATGTTCATGTTGTCTGAATACATTTTGGTTTGACTGTATGACTTTCATTCACGGAAGCACAAATATCTTTAAGAAAATAGTCCATCTCTGTGTCCATCTCATAAGTGGACTGTAACCCATACATGTATGATGGTTGGTGGGAAACGATTGTTAATAATTAAAACAGTTTAAATTATTAGTATTTTTCTCATCTATTGTTTCACTTCAGAAGACATTGATTCATCCACTGGGGTCGCATGGATTACTGTGTCTTTAGGACTTGAAGACATGTATTATTTTCCTAAAAATCCTAATTCATGTTTATCTGTAGAAAGAAAGTAATATGCATCATGGACGGCATGAGGGTGAGTAAAATATATGAGAATTTTTTTGGGGTTAACTATCACTTTAACATTCATATGTTGTTGGTATGCTAATCCAAGATCAGTATGAACTAATAGGAATAAAGTACAACCTCTTGTGTGTTTGTGAACTGTCTTGTTTTAATCTAGAGCTCCAAAAAAATTAAAATATTTGCATAATATCAGGTGTCTGAAGATCAAGATCCCAGTCAGTCAAAGGTGATGTGTCTGAACAAAATAAGATTCTTGTCTGATGGGGACAGTGGATCTCTGGGGCTACCACTCCCTCCTCTGGGTCAGCATCAGAATTTTGTTAATGGAAAAGTTGCTCCACTCCCTGGAAAATAAGAAATCAGATGTATTATAATCTAACAATACAAACTGCTTTGAATTCCCACATAACAAATTATGCAGCCTTAAAATATTTATTTCAAACAAATTATATATAATTTCAGCCATAATTACTTTCATGTATTAGGTTTTGCATTTGGCCATACAGTACTGTGCAAAAGTCTTAGCTTTGTTGTTTTAGCAATGTTTTAATGACCACCCATGTTTATTTTTTTGGTCTTTATTACAATGCAAACAGAAAATACAGGAAATATGCACACAAAAAAATCAGAACAAAATGGATTCTATAAGCAAAAATCAGTATTTAACGTGACCTCCTAGACTTCCAGTTTTTTCAAAGGAGAAACTTCTGATTAGATTTTTAAAGTTTTCTTGGCCTTCCAGTCATTTTCCATTCCATTTAGGTTTGAGAGAGCCAGGTTCTCACTATTGCTCAAGTGTAAGGAGAGGTCACTAAATACTTGCCACTTTAGCCTGTAGAAGTCTTTTTTTTTTCTGTTTTTTAATAATGCTTACAAATTTAAAATTTATCCTGGTCATATTCTAATAAGAAGTCTGAAAAAAAAAAATGATATGGTCACTATACCATTGCTAAAATAACATCTAATGGTGTCCTAAGACTTTTGCACAGTACTTTATATGTATTATTATTAAAGACTACCTTTTCCCCTTTAAATATGATCTAATCCAAGGCTGTATGTACAGTACATAACCAGATCCTGTAATAATTGGGTTAAATCAAGACAACACTGCTGTATAAAGTGGGCTCTAAATGAGCTCTAAAATACCTCTCCATCTGAAAAAGCAAAAGCAAGTAATGTTACTATATTGATTTTGTAAACGTAAAAAATACTGACTTACCGCGAGTATCCAGATAACGACGATGATTGATGATAATGATGATTATATCATTCGTCTGTGCTAGGCCTAAGAAATCATCCCACCATAGTAGCAGCAGATACAGATAAAATAATAAAAACGCCTATCTTTACATCACTAAAATGAAATAAGAAGCCGCTTACAGACGCTCACCTCCACACATGTAATTGTAAACACAACGCTGACGTCTACACTTCCAGGTCAAGTAGAAGCTGTCAATCAAAAACTCAGTAGCCAATGAGAACACACCACTGCTGGCCCCGCCCCCGCGAGAGATTTGTGCCAGAAAGACGAACGAAAACTCTGGGATTGTAAACGAAAACTTCAAAAGCATAAATGAAAACTCTGGAAATGCTTTTGTAAGTAAAGATCAGTGAAAGAAAGAAAATAAACTGTTAGCAAAACATGCAGTGTATTAAAAACAAAGTCAAACATTTTGCCTGCGATTTATTTTTTTATGTTTCAAAGACATTTTATTCAGTTTCAATTTATATTTTTATTAGTTTTTTTGAAAAGTTACGTTCATTATTTTTGGATCAAATGTAATTCCATATCGGTGCGGTGTGAATTGGCCTTAATGTACCTTATTAAGGTGAATTAAAATGCAGCCTTATTAATGAGCAAAACGTTCGGATGTTAAACGCACTATTTACGCATGGCTGGGAGCAGGTGAAGATTTCTTTCGTACCAACTAACATTTGGAAAATACGAACATTTTAATGAATCCGAAAATTTACGCCAGAACCACTTTACACACGATTTACACAAAAATTCGTTCTGCTCGTGTTTCATAAATGAGACCCTTTGTGTTTAAGTCTTCCACTTTTTTCACAAAACCTTTTCTCTCTAGAAACCCAGTCAGTTTGGGTTAAAATTCTTTGAAATTCAGCTATTACTTACTCAATGACAACATATGAAACTAAATTAAGAATGTGTATCAGAAAAATTGAGAATGTTGGAAAACAAACTACTTGATTTCGCATTGTTGTCTAATGTCCATTAAATCTCTTGTATTTAACCAGAAAGAACACACATGAACAAATGACTATAATTATATGTTACTGCCTCTGAAATAAAGCAACATGCAGCATAACATTGATGTTCTCTGGCTCATCCTGGACTGAAGCACAGGCTCTACTCTCCAGCACAATGGTGACCCACAAAACACATGATAGAAACCCTCTAAATCCCAAAAGAACAATAAACACTAACAGATCTCTCAAGATCTCAGCATCTTCACTTATTACAATCCACACTTTATTTCACATTAAAGTTATTATTGAGAATTAACAGAGGTTTAGATGTTGATGTTCTATTGAATAAAATAATAAAGTTTGAAGTTACCGTTCTGGTGGTCAGTACTTGCTTTAGTTGAGCTTTTGTCCCTTGACACTTTACCATTAGTATTTCTCAGATTGTTTTAACTGTGTTCCTAATGTATGTTTGTTATAGCAAAAAAAAAAAAAAAAAAAAAAAAAACCTCAGATGTTAATTATCATAAAGTGGTCTGACTCATTGATAGTAGAGTCTGGTCTCTATCTAAAGTGTTTAATATCACTTATAATTTAAAGTACCAAAACTGTAGTACTATAAACAATTTCTTTTTTTCTGTGAAGGTCATGCAGACTCACACAGACATCAAGAATCAGCATATGAATCTCAACAAAAAATTCATTTCAACTCACAATGTCACAAAACAAGCTACTAAAGTCACAAAAAAAGCTTTGTTGATGATTGACCTTTTTTTATGCTTTTTAAAGTGAAGGTATTTGATCGTAATAATTCAGGAAATACCTGTAAAATAACAGCATTTTTCGGTTTATTTAAATTAGGATATTTTACTTTAATTCTACAGGTTTTTTTTGGCTGCCATTCATTTGATCTTTTTACCATTTAACTGTTTTGTTACTGTTTAATTATTTTTGGAATTTTACATTTGTTTGTAATTTAAGAAAACAAAAAATACTGTATAAAAAATACAGTAAATTTTCTGTAAAAAATATGTGAATTAATGTCATTTTTCATTAATGTCATAACACATAAAATAACAGCCGAGTTGTTAATTTACATACATTGTATTTTTACAGAGTGTATAATTTAAAATAAAAGAAAATGACCGTAAAAAAAATCACAGTTATTTTCCATAAAATTAGGATTTTTTTTTAATTTTTTTTTACAGTGTAGGAGCCATACAATTTACTGATGACTTAATTTAAAAAACTGTTCTATTGCGCATCTGATTTGGCAGTGAAATTGTGAAGATGTGAAGGATTCTATTGGTCCAGTTAGTATTTTCACCCCATAATGGCGGCCGCGCTACCGGAGCGCCATCTAGTGGTTGTTACCCAAAAAGTGTCGCCTCTTGTGTAATGCGCGAATCGGTGGGCGGGGCTAAACAGGCAGGAATGAAGTAGGCGTTGATCTTCTTCTGCAGAGGCGGTGCTTGCTGCCCGTTGACGTCATAGATCCCCACTTTGTAAATCCTGTCGTTTTCTGGGTCTGGTGCCAATTAAAGCTTTTATTGGACTAACAAGGAAGTTTTCAGCTCTAAAACTTACAGGATATTCTTAAAGTATGATGACAAATGATATGTCAAAAGCTCAAGGAGAATTTGATTTCTCAGTTCATGACCCCTTTAATCTAGATTTGTTCATAAAAAAATATTTTTTTATTTTATAAATAAAAATATGACATTAGGTCTTAATAAATGTAATTATTAATAGTTTTTTTTTTTATCTGATTTTATGCCTTCTATGTTGTGCACTCATTCACATTAGTTCACTGATATAGTCCACTTGACAAAAAGTTTGCATGCTGGATGCCAGCATAGTACGAAACTCCCAGCATGCACTGCAGAATGAATAAATTATGCAGCTTTGTTGCCACCATTGTTGAGATTGATGTGCTGATTTTTGTTATCTGTGTGTGTCTTAATAATTTTTTAGTGTATGGCATTTAAAATGAACTATTAGCTGATTGTTGTTGGAACTCCTGCTGTAGTTTCACAGTGGCAATAATGGAAAAAAAATAGTCTCTTAATAATGTAACAATAGATAAAACAGTATGAATTCAGTGCATCAAGAGACTATGTGATGGTTATGTCTTCACCAACACATAACTATCAGCATTCAACAATTTTTTTCTGCCATAAATATATGAATAGTTTAAGCAGCCAGAGGGAAAAAAAAAATGTATTAAAATGTCATGGGTAAAGAGCTCAACTAAAGCAAACGCTGATCTCCTCAATGGTAACATCAAACCAAACATTTTCACCAAAATATCAACATCTAAACTTCTGTTAATTCTCAATAAGATCTTCTGTAGAAGTAAAGTTAAACTGGTCAGTAATAAGTGTAATAATGTGTAATGGCTGGAAGACAGTTGTAGTTCTGCTCGTAGTTTCTGCTCGTATTTATTCCATTCTTGTTCCTCTTTTCAGTGATTCTGCTTGTTAACAGCAGGTGTTCATCATTAATAATCAATCATCACTTAAATATAAACTTAATTATCTCACTGCAACACAGCATCAATGTTACTTTTACTCTGTAGTGTGGACACTAGAGGATGTTCCTGTGGGGTTGAAAGGGTTAAAGGTGTAAGACACACCCACAAAATGTATTTTAACAGTTACAAACTGTTAGTTAAAAACAGTTATGTAGTTTACTGTAAAATTGAGTTTTATTTAACAGATGGTGACTGTGTAGTTGCTGGTGCAGTGAAAATCTTTTTGTTTAAAATGTTTGTATTGAACTCTAAAGAAATAAGTTCATAGTAATGATATGAAAAAATATATAAATTGATGATATAAAAAATGATATAAAAAAATTCGTTTGTAAATTTAAATGGTACTCCGACAGTGTTGCCAGTATTTTACTGTAAAAAAGCCCGGCAAGGTCTAACAGTGTGATCTTAAAATGTCATCTAATTGTCATCAGCGAATGTGAAATGAGTCCATACACAGCCACACACACAACCCAGCAAGTACACACAAACATACACACACATATTCCCATCCATTCACACTGCAAACAAAAATAATAAAACAAGTTTTTTGAGAATTCATCTTATCATCTTACATTTTCTCTACATTCTTATTGCTCTTTTGTTACAGCATGTGTTATTTTCAAAATCTTCAATGCTATAGTTCACATATTGTGTTTGAAATCTAGTTCACAAGTATGGTTAAAACATGAAATTTTTGTTGTTGCTTCAGCCCTGATGTCCATTGTAGTGGACATGAAAAAAATGTAATAAAAATAGTTTGCACAAATCTTTTTTTTTTTTTAGACTCATTTATACATTAAAGAAGAGCAAATATCAAGTGGATAAAAATGTTTGCTCAGTGGAACATAATTCAGGTCAGAAGGGGTTAAACGGAATGGCTGAAATAAAACAAACCACACACACCATTTCTATTATAGATTTGAACATATACAGGTGATGAAACACAGTTCAAAACTTCTGCTTTAACCCTGTGACCTTTTTTATTACTGCAAGTCCATAAACCTTTGCTCACTAGTCGCTATAAATTCCTTTATAGGTCTATCATGTTTGGTTTTATCACACTGTAATATATATTACAGTGTTCCTTTTTAAAAGTCTTTGACGACATGTTGTATTGTCCAATTTTGTCCTGTGCACGTTTGCAAAATGAGATGATAGTAGGAATCCTGTCCTTGGCCGATCTCAAGACATCGGTTTGTTTTCCTATTTCTTATTGCATTTCCCTAAATGTAAAACAAAAACCATGAAATTAATTTTCACTGATTATATCAATGCTCAAATTATAATTATGATCATATACAGTGGGTACTGAAAGTATTCAGACCTCCTTCAATTTTTCACTCTTTGTTATATTGCAGCCATTTGCTAAAATCATTTAAGTTCATTGTTTTCCTCATTAATGTACACACAGCACCCCATATTGGCAGAAAAACACAGAATTGTTGACATTTTTGCAGATTTATTAAAAAAGAAAAACTGAAATATCACATGGTCTTAAGTATTCAGACCCTTTGCTGTGACACTCATATATTTAACTCAGGTTCTGTCCATTTCTTCTGATCATCGATGAGATGGTTCTACACCTTCATTTGAGTCCAGCTGTGTTTGATTATACAGATTGGACTTGATTAGGAAAGCCACATACCTGTCTATATAAAACCTTACAGCTCACAGTGCATGTCAGAGCAAATGAGAATCATGAGGTCAAAGGAACTGAGCTCAGAGACAGAATTGTGGCAAGGAATTTTTTTGTAACTTTGGCCAGATCTGTGCTTTGCCACAATTCTGTCTCTGAGCTCTTCAGGCAGTTCCTTTGACCTCATGATTCTCATTTGCTCTGACATGCACTGTGAGCTGTAAGGTCTTATATAGACAGGTGTGTGGCTTTCCTAATCAAGTCCAATCAGTATAATCAAACACAGCTGGACTCAAATGAAGGTGTAGAACCATCTCAAGGATGATCAGAAGAAATGGACAGAACCTGAGTTAAATATATGAGAGTCACAGCAAAGGGTCTGAATACTTAGGACCATGTGATATTTCAGTTTTCTTGTTTTTCTGTCAATATGGGGTGATGTGTGTACATTAATGAGGAAAAAAAATTAACTTAAATGATTTTAGCAAATGGCTGCAATATAACAAAGAGTGAATAATTTAAGGTGGTCTGAATACTTTCCGTACCCACTGTATGTATAGACAATAGCCACACACTTTTAAATGTTAAGCAATGTGGTGTAAAATAATAAAACAAATAAAATAAACATCAGGACCATACCTGAGTGAAGTCCCAGTATATACTCAGTCCTTTCTCCTTGGCTTTTTTACAGTCATGTAACCCTGGTGTGCTTCCACTACCGGGATCCGTTAGACAACGGTTGGAGTTATACTTGTGAGATTTGAGTCCTCCAATGTAGATCTCTCCATTACGATTGTAGTAACAGTACTGTGAGAGATGTGGAAACGAAGAGTGTGTTTTGGATGTAGATATTCACAGCAAAGGTTTGCACTTACATACAGTACCTGAGGCTTATAGTAATGACACCCATACAGAATAGGTACACTTCCAGGAACAGGTCCTTGATCAATACAGTAATCTTGAAAATCATTCTTCAACTGTCAAGAGAAACAAACAGCAGAAGTTTTATGGATGACTGGTTTAGATGGACCAACTATTTACTAAACTTTGTTTATGTCTTCTTGGGAGGGAAATTGTGTATATCAGAAGACTCTGAGCAACTTACCGCACCATAACCCATTATATCTTCCCAGCTGTCCAGCCGAGGATAAACATTTTCCAGATACCATTTGAAGGGCTTACATTTGAGTTTCTCTCGTAACTGTTTTCTTTCAGTCACATCACCAATATCAATCCCATGATCCTAGAGGAAGAACAGTAATTTTATTAACCTGGTTCAGGCTGATGATATGAAGATCAATGAAATGAAGTTATAAACAAGACTGTTAATGTTCAACTGACCTTGAAACAATGTTTACTATTACTATACCTTCAGAGGAAGATTCCAGGCAATATTTACATTAGATTTATATTCATCCAGCCAGATTTCAGCCACTCTCAGAGCATTTCGAATCATGACTTTGCTGAGATCTGGTGAATAAGGCTTATGTGCTCTTTCAATGTGAGCGATCTTTGAACATGGCACCACTTCAATACTCCCACCACAGAGCCAGACCTGATTTAATATTAAACATCAGATATTGATTAAATTCAAGCACTTTTAACACATCTATTATATGCATTTTTTGGTGCCACAATGTACAAGAATAACTTACACGTATTCCTAGTTCAACATTTTCACCCCCATAAATTGTCATTCCTTCATCCAAAATGCCAATTTCTCCTAAGAACTGACGATCAGCGACAAAGATACCCATGACTGAGGGACTCCTAACAATGCAGAAAAAATTATGTGAGGTTAATCTCAACTGATTTATTCAAAAACACTGATTCATTTAGGAACTAAATAAGCAATTATCTTCATAAATGTACTGTTCACTCAACCGATTCGATAAAAAAATACAGATTCATTTAGGAAGGAACCCAGCTTACAGGGAACATTCTCAGAACTCTGCCTAACATTCTGGCAGAAGGTTCTCTCAAAGTTATGAACAAATGTTCTTTAAGTAACATTAATAGAATGTTGTTTCAAAGTTATCTGGTGTTTAGTAATGTTCTCAAAATGTTAGCAGAAAAATGTAGAATTTATTGTTCATAGAAAGTTTTTTTTTGGCAAAGTTTCAGTTGGACATTCTTCTAATGTTTCTTAAATGTTACTACTTGTTGTTCAGAGAACACTGAAAAGTAACATTAATGTCTGAAGAATGATAAAATAGAATGTTCCCTAAACATTCGAATAACCGAATAAGGAAAACTTTTTAAAAAACTGGATGTTTTGAACATTCAAGATAACATTCAGAAATAAGGTTTTCATAACTTAATGAGAACGTTAGCAAAACATTCTTAGAATATATTTGTTAGTTGGAATATAAACAGCCATCTGTAGAAATGTTTCAATGTTCGCTCAACCGATTTATTAAAACACAGATTCGTTTACAAAGGAAATAAGCATGAATGTTGCATCGTTTGCTCAACCGATTCATCTTGAACACTGATTCTTTTAGGAATTAAAAAAAAAGCCTTTATACACTAAATGATGCAACTGATTGATTAATTAATTAATGCCATTGTGTTGCCCCAAAACGCGTTAGGTTGATTATGTTTTGATTCGTTTGGAATTATTTTTTTTTTTGGCTGTGAAAAATGTATCTGCCACATTGCAGGGCCGCTTAAAATGAACTATAGAAAGTCAGATTGTTTAAAATGGTGAAAAAGTTACACCACTTACTTCCCTGGTTCTGATGGGTCTTTAAGTTTGTACCATTCTGGCCGGAAAGACTCGTACATGCACCAAAGGTTCCAGTCAAACGCATGAGCAGCAGGAATATACTTAACAACCTCCAGCGTGTCAAAACACACTTTGTCAAACACTGGCGACACCACTATTGTTCTGTCTGCTTTGATTCTTGCAAGCAGTGGCTCTGCCCTGAAACAATAAGGCAGTCAAAATGTTTAGTTGGCAAAGATAGTAAGTCCCTCATGTTATCGTATTCAGACTAGTATTTACCATTCCTTGTGAACCTCAATGTGGGCATCCAGAATGGCCACCACCTGACCTGTGGCCGCTTCCCAGCCTGATATTCTTGCCTTGGCAAGGCCCATCTGCCTTTTGTGTCTCACTTTCTTGATTAAGCCAGGTTTGTCTTTATTAATTAGACCAATATATTCATCTAGAGGCAACTGCAGATCCTCTGTTAAGAAATTTTAAATATTTATTAGCATAAATTGTTATTTTCAATCAGTAATATTATTATACTAAATATTAGAATATTTAATAAAATAATTTATAAGTTAATTCATGTACACTTTTCTTTATTAAGAAAAATAAAAATGCAGTTCAAAATATATTATCTGAATGTCTAACATCAAATAAACAAAAACGAACCATTCAAGCTGTAGTCGTCCACCAGGATGATTTCTGTTAGCAGATGAGCAGGTGTTTTGTCAATGATGCTGCGGATTGCCCTTTTAATGATCGACAGAGCCTCGTTTAAATAAATCAGAATCACACTAATAGACGGCAGGTCCTTAGGGTAGATCTTCACAGCACATCTGCACGCACACAAACACACACACATTTGTTAGTGAGAACATTGTACAGACTTCCATTGATTTTATATCAGTTTAATGATATTTCTATCACATAACCCATTCCCTACCCCTTAAGCTACCCATCACAGAAACATTTGCAAAACACTAGATTTAAATAAAATCCTGTTTTGAACGATTTATAAGCCTTTTTAACTAGCGAGGACCAGTAAAGTGTCCTCGCTGGTCAATTATATTAATAATTCACTACATAAGCAGAGGTGGAAAGTCCAGGGGTCAGAGAGTAAAAGTCCTGCCATATTTTTATTCCACCCACTGAAGCATTAATGACATAAAATAAGTGTTTAATTGAGTGATGATTGACCCTTATTGAAGACACCTGATGATAACAAGCAGAATCACCAAAGGAGAAAATCACAATTTTTAAGTTACCATCATCGAGGTCAGGGTTTGTTTTAGTTGAGCTCTTGACCCTTGTCTTTTTAATATTAGATTTTGTGTGTGCTGTTTTAACTGCATTAAAACCAACCAGACAAGCAAAGAAAAAGATGATCAGGTGGTGTTGGTTATGTTTTCACATAACCATTATTTGACCTGAATCACCAAATTCATTTAGAGCCCAATCTTAGATTTACACTATTGATTACAGCAGCACTGTGATTCTACAGCAGAAGATCAACTTTATCAATACAAAATTTTTTTTTGAAAGTTATCCTTACCACACACACAAAAAAAACATTTTAGGCACGCACAGACATCAAGTATCAGCGTATGAATCTCAACAACGGTGACAAGCAACATATTCTGATCAACAGATCAACTCTGAACATTAGAAAACAAGCTACTAAAAAGTCACAGAAAAACAGCAAAATTTAAATAGTGAGAATAAAGAAAATTACTAAGACAATTCAGCTCATAATTTATTCATGCAGCAATGCATGATGGGAAGCATGGATGAATTTTGATTGGTGGCACCCAGAATGCATTGCAACATGCTTTATTTCTCTCACCACTGTTGAGATTCACAGACTGATTCTTGATGTCTCTGTGTTTAAATGAAACTTACTACCTTTATAAAATATATATTTTTTGTATTGTAAAAGTTGATCTTCTGCTGTAGAATCACAGTGCTGCTGTAATCAATAATGTAAATCTAAGATTAGGCTCTAAATGAGTTCAGTGATTCAGATCAAATAATGATTTTGAGAAAACCTAACCAACACCACCTGATCAGCTTTTCTCTTTGCTTGTCTGGTTGGTTTTAATGTAGTTCAAACTGCCCAAACAAAATCTAACATTAAAAAGTCAAGGGTCAAGAGTTCAACTAAAACAAACCCTGACCTCGATGATGGTAACTTAAAAATAGTGATTTTCTCCTTTGGTGATTCTGCTTGTTATCATCAGGTGTCTTCAATAAGGGTCAATCATCACTCAATTAAACACTTATTTATCTCATTAATGCTTCAGTGGGTGGAATAAAAATATGGCAGGACTTTTACTCTCTGACCCCTGGACTGAGGACATTTGGCCCTCACAAGTATAGCCAAACTAATATATATACACACATTGTTGGGTTTCCATGTTTTATGCAGACATTTCATAAACAACAGTTTTTATACTATACAAACTGTATATTCTATCCCCTTACATTAACCCTACCCATCACAGAAAACTTTCTGCATTTTTACATTTACAAAAAAAAAAAAAAAACTCATTCTGCATGATTTATAAGCCTCAAATTAAGGCCCCTACAGTGACACGTGTTCTTTCAGGTTGAAGTCCCCACGGGGGTAGAAAAACATGTACACACAGACATATTAGTTCATGTGTCCAAAAGTGACTGTAATTTTTGTTACAAAACCTATATTTATGAAATAAATGCTATTAAAAATACATTTCAAATAAAAAACAATTCCCAAACTGTTTTCAACATTGATAATAATATGTTTCTTGAGCAGCAAATCAGCATATTAGAATGAGTTCTGAAGGATCATGTGACATGGAAGAATTCATTCAATTGCATGCGAATGCGTCAGACCGGAAACGCAAGTTCATGCGAAAAGTTTCACATTTTTTCGCTGCGTTCCAAAGTCCTTGTTTTTGTTTTTTGTTTTATTTTATTAAATGCTTGAAAAGATAAAAGAAACAGTAACAGTAATTGTCATCATTATCATATAACAATAAAACTTTCAGTCCAGATTAAGTGCCAAGTCCTTAAACACAGCCAGGCACGTGCACACATAGACAAAAAAGGGGCTTGAGCACCTGCCCTTTTTCTTCCTCGAGAGAAAGTGCCCTTTTTTCTGGGGTGGTTTTTTTTTAAATAAATGAATATATATTCCTGTTTATGTACAGCTTCCCTGTCAAACAAATATGTTTACTGAATAAAGCAAATAAAAAAATACTATATATCAGGTCGGCTTTGTCGAGTTCAGATGCCCTCCCTCCTCGACACAGCATTCATTCCCGCACGCGCGCGCGCCCCGCCCCACCTCATGTTTGCTGCTGGCTGAAAACTTGTGACAACTATTCCCGGGAAAATACAACTGCTGTCTGGTGATGAGAAGCGAAAAAGAAAAAAGCCCTAGATGGATCCATCCCGTGCATTTCTTTCAGGTAGGCTAGCCTATTTTCACAAACCTGAACGTTTTGGCTATTTAAGGGTTATTTATACACGCTGCATTAACGCTGCATTAATAGTTTGACCACCATAAACACATCTGCCTGATTTGATACTAACGAAATTTATGTCATATTATAATTTCAATTATTTTAATGTGCTATGCATTGCGTTTTGAACCATGGTAAAGATACCTGTAGGGCTGTCAATACCAGAAGAGGAGCATCCATGAACAGCATTATTAGACAGTTTTCTAAGGATGCACGATTTATTAAAGCTATTTAAAAACCATAATACAGCATTACATAATGCTATTCTTAAATCTATGCTTACACAGGATAATACATCAATAAAAGTTTAAACCCTTGCTCTGTCTTTGCATGTTTGATGACCATATATTCTTGTTGAAGAAATTACAGTGGCTGTAGCATTTCTATCAAAAAAATATTATTAATATAATGGCCGAATATTATAATTTAAATAACAATATATTTTTAATTATGGTGGTTGGCTTTAATCATGGATTTGATCGTGCTGTGCTGTGCAGTGTAACAACAAAAATCAGCACGCTTTTGGCGCCCTCTGCAGGCATTTGTTATAATATATAATGTATTTATAACATTTCAGGGGAAAAAAACTCTTGATGTGTTTAAATATGCAGATTAGCTTATTTTGGTTAATTTAGAATAAATCTACAGATGCAAACAGACGGATGATAGTAGGCTTAAAACAAACACCATCTAAATGGGTTAGGGTTAAGTTCTTCCCATTAGAGTAAAAGAAGACATTAAAGCAAAAATAGACCAAAATCTTAAAATTGTCCACTACATGAAAGAAGTATTCAAATAACCAAAAGAATTAAAACAATTTATTGATTCGTGCAAAATAAACAGTACATAATAGTGAAACTATGTCCCTCTCCTCAGTTCAGTCATTTATTCTAAATATATAGCTACTTCAAAATAGTTGCTGTTTTCTGCTCTTGAGATAAACTCTCGTGAATACTAAAGACGGTCTTTGTGTGAAATGATTATTTTGTAGAAATCTGTGGAGAGTGTAAGGGAAGTCAAAGTTGTCAATATATTTAAGGGTTCCTTATTTTGTAAATAAATAATTATGAGAAGTGCCCTTTTTTCCACTTGAGCCCCTGCCCCCCAAAATGTCTGTGCACGTCCCTGAACACAGCCACTGTTCTCATAGCTTTCAGGTTTTTAGAAATCTCGTAACACCGGTCAATTTAATGGCCCAATGAAAAACAATGAAAACCAGGACATTTTCATCACTTTATAAAAAACAACCGGGACGGCCAGGACAGTACGTGAAAACAGGACATGCCCTGGGAAAACAGGACGTTTGGTCACCCTAGTCTAGTGTAACAGGTATTGTGCCGTAAAAAGCACCCTCGTCGCGAGAACGCCATTTGAAGATAGCCGCCTTAAATCGAATAACAACCATCTCATTCTATATCACATTTTGTCCAGATACTATGTAAGCTCCGCCACTAAATATAGATATAAGATGTAATTAGAAGTTAATAATTAATTATTTTTTAGAGTAACTTACACAATACTTGTTATGACAAGCTTTTACATTAATGTCGTCATTGTTGCAACTGTCCCTACACTGACAGCCATGATAAAACTTGCTGTGCTAGCTTGGCACAACAGTTTTGACACATGATAGCTATACCTTTTAGAAGCTAAGAAAACACTGATTAAAATGATATAACTTTATAATTCTTCACGCAAACAGCTTAGACAGTAGGCCTATGACAACAATTCTGAGCATGAAAAAAATTACTTTTTTACTAAAAGTATTTTTTTTGTAGAAGGAATGGTCACATGTGACTGATTTTTTCCAGAAAGGAGGAGAGGGTTAACTGAGCTCATTCCTGATTGAAGGTAGGCTATATGCCATGTTGCAACCGTCCCCACTCTCCCCTACTTTATAGACCGCATTAAAAGTTAAAACAGGTCTTGGGGGAAAAGTTCCTGGGACAATTTTTTCCAGGTAATTTCAGTGGAAGCACAGCTTTAAATTAAACTAAACTAGAAAACTGTTATAAAGCTGTTACCTGTGGTCTCGAGTATCAGGGATTGTTCTGTTTACTGGTAATCTGTTACTGAGGAACACATTGTATCCGTAGTCCTGAAACTGTCTCTCTGCTTCCATCTGTTCCTCTTCTGTGAGTTCAGCTCCCCATGAACTGAATAGAGGCGACTTTGGATACAACTTCTTAACCTCAATTTTCTTTGTCATTTTCTGCTCCACGACAGGCTCTTTGACTTGCTGATTTTTGACATCTATGAATTTAGCTGAAAATGAACGTATATAACAGTTGGCATCTTTTAATCACTGATAATGTTAAATTAATATGTATATAATGAGAACAAATTCACCTATTTTATGAACTTGATCTTCTATTCTCTTCAGTCTTTTAAGAACCTCCAGATCTTCTGGCCTTTGTAACCTTTTGTCATGAACTTTTTCTTGTCTAAGTGACATGTAGACTAGACTGTAAACTATAACACCAATAACTAACACACCAACTCTTGTAGCAGTCCTCATTTTCATGATGTCCTTGTGGCCGTGAAAAATGCTTCGGGAGTTTATGAATGCCTGTGCATAATGTTTCCTGTAATCAAAGGTGTAGTTCACTTTGATTTATGCAATACACCTCTTATATGAAATATGGGAGTGGTTAAAATAATAGCTGGATTTGTCAGTTGCATAAAGTCAAAGTTCTATTATTATTCTACACTAACTTTCAGAAGTTTGGGGTCAGTAAGATTATTTAATGATTTTGAAAAAAAAGTCTTATGCTCACCATGGCTGCATTTATTAGATAAAAAATACAGTAAAAAACATATAATATTGTGGAATATTATTACAATTTAAATTCTATTTGGATACATTTTCAATGTAATTTATTCTTATAATAGCAAAGCTGAATTTTCAGCATCATTACTCCAGTCTTCAGTGTCACATGATCCTTCAGAAATCATTCGAATATGATTTGCTGCTCAAGAAACATTTATTATCAATGTTGAAAACAGTTGTGCTGCATATCGTTTTTAGTGGAAAACAAATATGTGATGACATTTTTCAGGAGTCTTTTATGAACAGAATATTCAAAGAATATTGCAACAATGTGAGTCTTTACTGTCACTTTTGATCAACTTAATGTGTTCACATACACATACATATACAGTGGGTACTGAAAGTATTCAGACCCCCTTAAATTTTTCACTCTTTGTCATATTGCAGCCATTTGCTAAAATCATTTAAGTTAATTTTTTTTCCTCATTAATGTACACACATCACCCCATATTGACAGAAAAACACAGAATTGTTGACATTTTTGCAGATTTATTAAAAAAGAAAAACTGAAATATCACATGGTCCTAAGTATTCAGACCCTTTGCTCAGTATTTAGTAGAAGCACCCTTTTGATCTAATACAGACACAAGTCTTTTTGGGAAAGATGCAACAAGTTTTTCACACCTGGATTTGGGGATCCTCTGCCATTTCTCCTTGCAGATCCTCTCCAGTTCTGTCAGGTTGGATGGTAAACATTGGTGGACAGACATTTTTAGGTCTCTCCAGAGATGCTCAATTGGGTTTAAGTCAGAGCTCTGGCTGGGCCATTCAAGAACAGTCACGAGGTTGTTGTGAAGCCACTCCTTCGTTATTTTAGCTGTGTGCTTAGGGTCATTGTCTTGTTGGAAGGTAAACCTTCGGCCCAGTCTGAGGTCCTGAGCACTCTGGAGAAGGTTTTCATCCAGAATATCCCTGTACTTGGCCGCATTCATCTTTCCCTCGATTGCAACCAGTCGTCCTGCCCCTGCAGCTGAAAAACACCCCCACAGTATGATGCTGCCACCACCATGCTTCACTGTTGGGACTGTATTGGACAGGTGATGAGCAGTGCCTGGTTTTCTCCACACATACCGCTTAGAATTAAGGCCAAAAAGTTCTATCTTGGTCTCATCAGACCAGAGAATCTTATTTCTCACCATCTTGGAGTCCTTCAGGTGTTTTTTTAGCAAACTCCATGCGGGCTTTCATGTGTCTTACACTGAGGAGAGGCTTCCGTCGGGCCACTCTGCCATAAAGCCCCGACTGGTGGAGGGCTGCAGTGATGGTTGTCTTTCTACAACTTTCTCCCATCTCCCGACTGCATCTCTGGAGCTCAGCCACAGTGATCTTTGGGTTCTTCTTTACCTCTCTCACCAAGGCTCTTCTCCCCCGATAGCTCAGTTTGGCCGGACGGCCAGCTCTAGGAAGGGTTCTGGTCGTCCCAAACGTCTTCCATTTAAGGATTATGGAGGCCACTGTGCTCTTAGGAACCTTAAGTGCAGCAGAATTTTTTTGTAACCTTGGCCAGATCTGTGCCTTGCCACTGTAGGGAAAACACCCTAGGAAGTAAAATTAGCTCAAATGAAATATTTAGGGAATTATAAAGAGTTGTTTAGATTACGACCGAGCAACTGATTCGTCCAGCGTTCATTTGCTCGAGCCGTAATAAGCTCTTGTAACGGATATAAATATCCAACAATCGTGAAAACACTGATTAGAGCACGGTAACTTGATCACAGTTTAAGACATTAAATCATAAAGCACATAATACAAGACACTTTCCTTTTAAAATCTACAAGAGATTTTATTTATTCTAACACAAACTAATCTAACACAAAGGCACGCACATACACACACACACATTCATACGCGTTGCAGTAAGAAGGAAATGAGAGAGAAAGAGTTTTGAAAGAGAGAGAGAGAGAGAGAGAGAGAGAGTGATCTGATTAACCGAATTCCTATCAATGCATTTCAAGGACCAGAACGAACCATGAATCATTCATTTATGCACCAGTTCAGTTTTGGTCTGGAGGTACTTGCTTGCGTTGACTTAAAGGTGAATTTCCCTCGTCGTGCAGAGAGGGGTTTCCCAAGTCGATGATTGGTCCAGATCAGGTCCGTGTGGAACAATGAAGGAAGTCTCTTTGTCGCTGGAGTTGAAGCGGCAAAAGTCGTTGGTTGAACTTTGCGGCGAAACGTAGGACACGAGACTTTCAGCGGTAAAGGAAAATTAAGTAAAGAAAAGAAAAGTGAGTGAAGGTTGGATGGCTTGAATGAGCGGCTGGTCTGTTCTTCTTGTTACTCCATTGTTCTTGGTACTCTGGTCATGGTTTCTCTTACCAGAACTAACCAACTCCAGTTCGTTTACTAACCAACTTCTCCCCTTTCACTATCTTGCAATATGATCATTTAAACTTAGTTGTTTGTCACACCTCTGAGGAGTCTTGGCCAATCAGACATTGTCCTGTTTCAAGAGGGCCTTCCTCTGCCCCCAATAAAACATAAGTGTCACATCCTGGTCTGTCTCTGCTTTAGCAGAGTGCCATTTTAACATAATTGCTGTTAAATGGGATACAATACATTTTAAACAGATTTCATTCAAGTCAGGATATAGGAAAGGGGGAAAGAATCAAATTAAGTCCAAATAAGGCATACTTTCAGTCATTCAGTCAAGAGTTAACACATTTACATGAATTGTGAGTGTTTCTAAAGCCTAACTGTTTACAGGTAGTACTTGTGGACACATAATGCAAAATGTATGTAGTTAAAAGATGTTTGAAAAGTCCGTTAAAATTGTTGGAACAATTTTGAAGCAGATTTATTTGTTCAACAGTCTCTTTGGCTCTCCTGTGAAGTAAGGAAACAAAAGGGTCTGGATTGTCTCTCTGTCTTCTTGGGTGACCCTTTGGTATGTCGCTTCTGCTATCAGGAAGCATGTGTCGTAAAAGTAATCAGCCTGGCTTTATCTGCAGACGGACCGGAGCCGGAACCTCAATTCTGATTTAGAATTATGTTTTTAAAGAATCATCTGAATGATTCATTTGTCTGGTTCGTCCACAGTTCCTACACCAATTCTGTCTCTGAGCTCTTCAGGCAGTTCCTTTGACCTCATGATTCTCATTTGCTCTGACATGCACTGTGAGCTGTAAGGTCTTATATAGACAGGTGTGTGGCTTTCCTAATCAAGTCCGAATCAGTATAATCAAACACAGCTGGACTCAAATGAAGGTGTAGAACCATCTCAAGGATGATCAGAAGAAATGGACAGAACCTGAGTTAAATATATGAGTGTCACAGCAAAGGGTCTGAATACTTAAGACCATATGATATTTCATTTTTAATAAATCTGCAAAAATTTCAACAATTCTGTGTTTTTCTGTCAATATGGAGTGCTGTGTGTACATTAATGAGGAAAAATAAATAACTTAAATGATTTTAGCAAATGGCTACAATAATGACAAGGAATGAAAAATTTAAGGGGGTCTGAATACTTTCCGTACCCACTGTATACACACACATATATACATACATATTTTTTATATATAATATATATGAGAAAACTATGACCTTCTAAGAATGACATGAGCTAACAACAAAGTCAAGTGATCAATACTAATTTATATTGAAATAGTCTAAAATAGTCTGTAATGTGTTCTATGTCAGGAAAATGAAAGAAAATGCACCACACTCCCTCCCAAGAAAAAAAAAGAAGAAGAAGAAAAAAAAACAAGTGCCAAAGCTATAGGTTGAATATCTTTATTTATGTACAGAAAGAAGTAAAACTCGAGAAGACGTGAAGACCAGCAGAGAGCTGACTGGACACAAGAGCAACCACCGGATGCTAATAGCTGACTGTTTTGGCAGGTTTAGTCTCTCCAAGCTCAGCCTCCAGATAACGGTAACGCCGATGGCGACGCAAGGTTTCAATGGCCTTCTGCTCGAGGGAGGAAGGTGTGATGCCTAAGTCCTCCAGTCCTGGGAGGTCAGGGTACTTAATGTCCGTTGTGTGGAACTATAAATGAGGGTTTAGATTACTTGTTAAGTTCTTGATAATAAACTAAAAACATATGTTGTAATGCTCTGACACACATACCCGGTCGACTTTATCACGGGTTGTCCAGGGCTCGAAAGGGTTCATCTCAAAAAAGCTTGCGATGAGGCTAAAACCAGAGAACACAAAGTGAATATATGAGGCTGCCAAGGCCAAAGTGAACTTTTTTTTTTAAAGTTTAAAGGAATAGTTCACTCATAATTGTTAAAACAGCACTCAAATTTAGTAAACATACACAGTATATAACATTTTTTAGGACATGCTTACTGATAGATAGGGCGAGGCATGGGATAAGCCAAAAAGGGCCTGTGTGCCAGTGCGTACACATACTCTACCAAGTCATGCAGTAGATACCGGTTGGGCCTGTAGAGTAAGAGATTCATTTTTTCGGACACAAGAAATTATAGAATGGAAATGCATAATTTTTTGAAAAATTAGAAGGCAGTGAAGGAGAAATGGGGCCGGTTCTTACCCAACTAATGCATATGTTTTCCCATTAGCTTCGAGGTCTTTGATGGCATTGACAATGGCTCTGGCCACATCCACCACCTTTAAAAATTAAAGGAGGGTAAAATATTTAATCTGAAATAATAAGAGAACACTATGGTGCCCCTATCTGAGAGCCTTCTCTGCTCTGATTGGTCAGAAGGCCCAGTGTGTTGTGATTAGAAAACAGCGTCTTCTCAACCTATCAACAACACAAACCACTCTTCCAAGCCTCAGCTACAACTATAGTGTTTGAGGCAGAGTCAAAATAGATGTTGTTTGCTGGCAGCCAATGAAGATCAAAGACGGCATTATGCAAATGTGTTACAAACCTGCGTAAGATTTGTGCAGGAAGTAAGGCTGGAATTAGGCTCGTTTCAGGCAGTTTGGAATCAGTTCTTTCTTTTGGGAGACAATAACTGTTTATCGTGCACTTTGAACTGCAGACCTTTCACATTCACGAACAGCTATATTACACATTACATGAAAAGTAATATCTGAAAAGGCATAATAGGTGCACTTTAAATGAGATGTGTTCTTGTGTTCAAGCTGATTGATACTCACATGAACAGGCTGCTTGACTGTCTTCTTGCCCATTCCAATTAGAGGTACAGCTTTGCCAAACCAACGCATGTCTAAACAGACAGCAAATATTATGGATTCAACAAAGCAATGTACTGAGGTCAAACATGCAAAACCTTGGGTTAGGTATCAACTGCACAAATTAATAATTTGTGTGTTGATGCGAAAGATGCAGAATTTGCAATATACATAAAAATATGCATGGAAACGGCTCAATGGATGCCGTTACACAATTATCAGTAAAAGGTCAATTGGATGGAAATAGACCGGAGATGGCAAATTACACAAACTTTTTTAAAATGCATATTTAGTTTATTGATGTGAAGTGGATAGAATCTACTGACGACAGAACTTTCATTTTTGGGTGAACTGTCTCTTATAGACAGACCAAATTCTACCACATAAAATGAAGGAAAATATTACATTTTCACACTCAGTAACTGTTTTCAGGATGCAGTCAGATACCTACTAGCAAAGTGGTTCAAGAATCTATCTTCTCTTCCAAAGCACTCCGAGGGTTTCATAATGATGGCATCAGGGAACTCTTCCCGCACCGCTGCCTCGCCTACAGCCTGAAAGAGTTGAACTCATTAGAAGCAGTTATGACACAAGAGCAGTGCAATCGTCATACTTTATCATACAATCATAGCTTCAATTTGTAGAATGCATTACTATTGACTTCAGAAAATTTTACTTACATTGGCAGCCTAAATAGCTACTTGGTTATTGGTTAACAATTTTCTGCATAGGTTATGTCAGTGGAGAAACTGAAAGTCATTTCAGAAGTCAAAATGTTTTGGTAATATTTCCTTTGGAGGAATATAATGTAATCATAAATTGAGCACGATAACAATCAGGAATGTGCATAATAAAAGTAAATGGGGTCTTTTGGTGCGTTCAAGTCATGTCGGAAAGATCGTATTTACGAGCAGAACTGACATGAATGCCACCACAATGTCGTAAATACCAGTGGGAAGCTCGTAATTTTCTTTAAGCTCCGATCTGTACGAGTTGGGGGCGTGTCAGTCAGAAACATGGCGAAATACCACAATATTACAGGTATTTAGCATTGAATTGTCAGGCTTTTCTATTTACAACAAAGTAAGCTGATTCCCAGCAAAAAATACAATAGCATCACAATATAAAAATGTAATATGCAACAATAAAGTTTACAACAGCTTCATACATTAATTAAAAAACATAAAAAAGCAACATACAACTAATGTACATTATTTGCTCTACATTTTCTAGAAGCAGAAGTGTTGTTATTTTGTGTAATTAATTTAGAGAAGGCACACCGCCATCATACTCCGACGAAAGTGACTTGAACGCACCTACCGTCGTACACACGATTTCCCACCTCGTAAATACGAACTTCTCAGGAAGACTTGAACGCACCATATTTTAATTTTATGTTGATTTTAAAGGTGCCCAAGAATGCTTTTTCACAAGATGTAATATAAGTCTAAGATATCCCCTGAATGTGTCTGAAGTTTCAGCTCAAAATACCGCATAGATTTTTTTAAATTAATTTTTTTAACTGCCTATTTTGGGGCATCATTAACTATACACTGATTTTGGCAGCGCGCCACCCCTTTAATTCGCCTGCTCCCTTCCACACGAGCTCTCGACTATATTACAGTGCATTTACAAAGTTCACACAGCTAATATAACAGTAAGAAACGATAGTAACTTTAACCAGATTTAACAGTACATTAGCAACATGCTAACGAAACATTTAGAAAGACAATTTACAAATATCACTAAAAATATCATGCTATCATGGATCATGTCAGTTATTATTGCTCCATCTGCCATTTTTCGCTGTTGTTCTTGCTGGCTTACCTTGTCTGTGCACAGATCCAGACGTTAATACTGCCTTTCCTTGTGTAATGCCTTGAACATGGGCTGGCATATGCAAATATTGGGGGCGTACATATTAATGATCCCGACTGCTACATAACAGTCGGTGTTATGTTGAGATCTGCGTGTTTTCCGGAAGTCTTTTAAACAAATGAGATTTATATAAGAAGGAGGAAGCAATGGGGTTTGAAACTCAATGTATGACTTTTCCATGTACTGAACTCTTGTTATTTAACTATGCCGAGGTAAATTCAAATGTTGATTCTAGGGCACCTTTATTTCACCACTGGAAAAATGGGCTTTCAATAAAATGTGAAAACTTGAGAAAACAGAAAAAAGGCTGTTGTCTCCCTTTTGCCAAATAGGTAGAAAAACATCAACACCCATAATGCACTAGCCCTGGGCATGTTGTCGTCCAAGACCACTCCCACCAGTCTGCTATGGATACACTTGACCGGAGTCAAATGCTGCCTTGGTTTAGTAGGAAATACTTCTTAGCAAACTTTTAGTCATAATTGGTGTCGACTTGTATTGTTCCCAGGTGCAAGAATTCAAAGAGTAAACATTTAGGGGGAGCGAGTTAGTTTCGGTTTCCAGAGAGGGATCCAGGGCAGCGTCTAAAGGCTGCAAAGAATTAAAGGGATAGTTCACCCAAAAATTAAAATTTGATGTTTATCTGCTTACCCCCAGGGCATCCAAGATGTAGGTGACTTTTTTTCTTCAGTCGAACGCAAATTATGATTTTTAACTGCAACCGCTGCCGTCTGTCAGTCAAATAATAGCAGTGATTGGGAACTTGAACAATAAGAGTCGAAAAAACTTCCATAGACAAATCCAAATTAAAACCTGCGGCTCGTGACGGCACATTGATGTCCTAAGACACGAAACGATCGGTTTGTGCGAGAAACCAAACAGTATTTATATAATTTTACACCTCTAATACACCACTATGTCCAACTTCGTTCAGCTTCCGGCTAGTGAGGTCTGATCGCGCTCTGACAACGGAAGTGATGTCTCGCGCTCATTGAAGTATATGGGCGAGACATCACTTCCATCTTCAGAACGCGTTTTTTGACCTCACTAACAGGAAGCTGAACGAAGTTGGACATAGTGGTGTATTAGAGGTAAAAAATTATATAAATACTGTTTGGTTTCTCGCACAAACCGATCGTTTCGTGTCTTAGGACGAGCCGCAGGGTTTAATTTGGATTTGTCTATGGAAGTTTTTTCGACTCTTATTGTTCAAGTTCCCAATCACTGCTATTATTTGACTGACAGACGGCAGCGGTTGCAGTTAAAAATCATAATTTGCGTTCGACTGAAGAAAAAAAGTCCTCTACATCTTGGATGCCCTGGGGGTAAGCAGATAAACATCAAATTTTCATTTTTGGGTGAACTATCCCTTTAAAAAAAAAAAAAGAAAAAGAAAAAAAAGGGAAAGAACACCACAACTGTGTGTTTGTAGACTCCATTTCAAACAGGATGACAACGAACAAACTGTTTTAAGTCAAACGGAGGGGAAAAACTTAAGAAACTGCCGTTCCGTCAGTTCCGCCCGAAGCAAAATGCTGTGGTGCATGGGTAAGAAAGCTGTTACATAGCGTTCCAGTTTTACCATAATGCTGTTTAAAGAGTAGACAAAGAATGTTTTTTCGGTGATAAACCTGCTCGTACAATAACTGTTCTGTTAATAACCCTCTGTCGATCCGACTGTCCGAGGGCGGGGATAAAAAAAATGCACAAGTATAATCTGTAGTTTTCTAATATGTAGCTGTCAAAAGTCTTTTGGTGACAAATAAATGGGAATTTCTTGGTCCAGGTAACATGGAGAATGAGTAAACTTTGTTCATTTACATATACTATTGACACTGTAACAATGCAAAGCAGGTTGAAAATCCTTGAAGCTACACTTGAACTATGCACACACACGGTTTTTGAGTAAGGATGTTACCTTATTCCTTAGATACTTGGAGGGGCTGCGGATATCTGCATTAAGGTGGGACATATGGATGAATTTTTTAATTCCGGCTTCACGAGCTGCCCTCGCAATCTGCTGGGGGATGGAGACGAAGACATCTTCAAACTTGTAGTTCCTTTAAAAGAGAGATAAAAATGTGTATAAAATGAGATGCAAAAAAATTAATTAAATATATATCTGCAGACCACGTCGAGATATCAAAGTTAGAATTTTGTTTAGCATAGGCAGAATTTAGTTTAATAACCATTTAATTTGGAGATATAGTAAAGCTCTGATGTTATGACTTTAGAGATGCAAAAGAGAAGCTTTAGTGGCTCCCTGCCATTTTTCATCAAAATAAAAGTTTTATGGTTTAACATTTGAAAATGAAGAACATTTGAAGACATCCATAAATATTAGTGCTGTATAATTTTACAGTTTCGATTTTTCATTTTACAGTGAAATATTAAAGGTGCTAAAGAGGATGTTTTGTTTTATACATTTTTGCAATATTACTTGAAACTGTCTTTACTAACTGATAAAAGACAATTTATTAGGTGCACTGAAAGGAATAATATTAATATACATCATCTGTGCACGAGGTAGGGCCTTAAAAACATCAGCTGATGATCGCGTAAACGATTGGCCCTCTGGCTTGTCAGTCACTGCCATGACGTTCCTTGTGAGAGACGAGCGCGGCTGCGCTCCAGTAACTTTCCACACTCCACAGGCGCTGCATGCAATGTTTTTGTCAGGAGACAGGAGTAAGGGCCGTTTCATAGTCAACGCATACGCGTCCCCGAGGCTATGCATCGTTACGCTTCGGCCGCCATTATGCGTCGGTGCGTAGCCAAATGTGTCGTCCTAGTTTTTGATACGCGACGCGCTGATGCACGCAATACTATGCGTTGTCGGTGGGGGCGACATTGCAAGTATTGTACATTAATTCAAGTATATTGTGTTTACAGAAGAAGAAGGTTTGAATACAATGGCGGGCGAAGAGGAAAAATTATGCGAACTTGTATTCATCCTAAAATACTGGAAATGTCTCTCCTCGTCCAGGCTTCGCATGGGAAGCACCAGAGACAAACTCCCCATCCTGATCTCTTTTTTGATTTAAAGGGCGAACATCGCTATCTCTGCGTTGCCTTTGTTGCCGCCGATGTAAAATCAGCAACAGAATACACTCCTCTTCAGTTGCCATTTTGATCTGAATATCACCCGACTCTACTACCCTGTTGCGTGAGCGGTGTATTGCATACACGCATCGCCCGTGACGCTTGCGTCCACTGTTTAGACTATGAAAGGGAGCGCGTCGCTCTCGTTGCTTGCTCGCGTTGACCATGTAACGGCCCTAACAACTGCAGATTATGAGTTACCTGTGGTGAGTCCGACATAATGAATCCACTAACACGACACAGCGAATGCCGGTGGTAAACACTCGTGTTCCAATACGAGTGTTTACGAGTTTTGGGAGGCGTTCCTTCGAAGGAGGGGGGGTAGTTCTTACGCATGCGTTCATTTCAAAAACTCAGTAACAGTCTCTGGTTTCTCAGTCGACGAAAAGATCCTCTTTAGCACCTTTAAGTCATATTGCTATGTTTATGTTAAATAATTTTATATTAAGTTTTATATTTGTAGTTTTAAGTGTTTTAGTAATATTTTATTTTGATTATTATACAGCCATATTGATATTTATTTATTTTATTAGTTTATTTAACAGGGACAATGCAGTATAATATTGCTACAATTTCAAGCAGCCGATGCTTCACATACAGGCTCATTTGCAGTATAATCAGTTTTTGTCAAATTGTTCAGTTCTGCAAACTTGGAATTTTTAAGCCACAATCAAAATTTTTTAATCAGAGGAATAAATAAATACAAAAATACAAATAAATTGCAATTAAGATTTTTTCCCCCCAAATCGTACAGCCCTAGTTTCCAGTACCTGGTCTCCCACTCTCTTCCCACAAGGTTGATCACCACGTTGGAGTGAGCAATCGCTCTTTTGATCGATTCCTTATCTCTTGCATCCCATTCCTGTAAAAGTGTCAATTTGATCAGTTTAGCCCACTTTCATTAGAAAGAAAACTCTCCCTCTGGAAATATCACACATGGTTATGGGCGTGCTCACCATAAAGATGATCTGGCCGAGATCGCCCATAGGTCTGAGGTACATAAGATCGTACTGATCACATCGGTGAGGAATCACGATCTGGGAGCCCATACGTCCTAAAACAAACCCGAACAACATTTCAAATGAATGAAACGGCAATGGAAGGCTTGTAAGTGAATGAGGCTCATTCTGGCTTTTACGATGAACAGCATGTGGACTCACCGAGTCGGTTGACGACATATCTCCCAAGGAATCCAGTGGCTCCAAACACTGTTGCAGCTACTCCACTGGAGGACGAGCGGCCTCCTTTTCCTTGCGGCACCACGGCATGATGGATCTTCCTGTGCTGAACAGTCACAGGACCAGCCGCCAGCAACACTGGAGAACAGGTGCCTGATGAACAGAGGAAATAAATCATGTCAAAACAAATATGTCTAATAAAATAATATAGACAAATATGTTTATTGGAATAATTCAAATACACTGAAGAAACCCTATAAGGTCTACTGTATAATATATACATTTCTAGGGCTGCTACATTAACATCATGATCAAAACTTTGCTGGAAAATCTGTTGTACACAATCTACTACATGCATTCTGTCATCTGATTGACAGTTTTTACTTTTATAGCAAGAAAAAAGCCTTTTAGTAGAATTCTAAACATGTCCAACTTCAGGTGACTTTTTACTGTGAAATCATTACTAATTTTTCTAAAGCAAGTTACATAAGAATAGCTTTTATAAACTAGAGTTTTGATAAAACTAAGCACTTAAAAATCATCTTACTAAGACACATAATTGTGAGATACAGAGTGACAATTGATATTTATATGCCTTTTATGTAAGTAGTCTGCTCTACTATAGAATTTACATTATTCACATTACAAGCTATCAGAATTAATCTTACATTTTGTCTGTATAAATATATCAGACGCCATGTTTTTGCTCAGTTTGGGCAAAAATGATGGTCCATATTCTTCAATATCATAGTATATGGGCAAAAAAAGGCGTGACATATCAAATATGATATAAAACAAAACAAAACACACATGGAAACTTTTTTATATTTTATATAATATATATATAAAGCACATTATATATACTGCCCTCCAAAAGTTTGGAAACACCCCTGGCAAAGTGTGGTTTTGGACGATATCAGCATAAATCCTTATTTTTTGGTGCAAATACTTTACAGTAACTTGACATTATCATTGAAGACCAGCAATAATAATTTTCATTTTAATTACATAATAATGGCAATATATACATGTCAAAGTCAGACATGCCCCCCATGTGATGCCTGGTTATGGTTTAAACTTGGCCCAGGTTTGTAAAAGATTTTCGGGTCAGCACACCTTAATAGCTTAATTGATTGCCAATTAAGTTTAGAATACAATGAACCAATCAGAACCCAGTTTAGGTCAGATAGCTGCTAATAATGAATATTTTGAGGAATTGAAAATGTAAGTTTTTTTCTATGTATAAACTGTTTATGTAATAAAATATGTTTGCGTAGTTTGTGTTGTCCCTTATCAGTGCAAAATTATCACAAATTAAAAATGATTCATGCCAATATTGTCCAAAACCCCACTTTTCTAGGGCATTTCCATATGGAAAAAATTAAGAGACCACTTAACATTGATTTCTGAACTTGGAGTGGTTTCTTAATTTTTTCCATAGCTGTATATATATATATATATATATATATATATATATATATATATATATATATATATATATATATGTTTTATGTATTTATGAATTATATTTCATATGTCAGACTTTACAGGGTAAATGTGGTAAAGAGTAGTACGACATGCTTCAGAATAACAATATTTGCATAAAATATTACATGTTAAATGTTGCAGAACGTATAAAGTTATAGGAAATAATAAAAGCAGCATTTTGGGCATCAAATGTGCGCCTGTGATGCCAATAAATACTATCTAGGTAGGGAGCTCACTATGTTTTGAGACATACTCTCCGATTATCATACACTACACACTGCATACAACTACTGCATTTAGTAGAAAATGATAAAATTAAAGTCCTGCAATAAAACAACTCGTTTTTATAGTTTTAAATGACACACTCGCATTTTTCTGAGTATCCTGTATCTGTTCTAGGGCACAAATGAGGCCTGATGTCTTTAGCCGGGGTCACAAAACACAAGACACCGATTTCCTTATAACATCATATAATAGCTATATTATTCGTCCCGTTTACAGCCTCAGCCATAACAGTGTTTATATACAGTCACACTGTCTCTATGGTGAAGTAATCTAACGGTGAACTCACCTGAAAGCTTGGGAAGGACACTCGCAGGACGGCAAACCAGAGTGACAGCCGCCATGATTCTGGCCGTCACCAGAGCGGAGAACGGAAGCTGAGGAGGGTCAAACGCAAAACTAAAACTCGAATTATAGGGATTACTACGGTAAGAACATGTAGAAAGGATTTTATTTATATATTTATTTTATCATTTTAAGTACGCCAAAGAAGCAAAAACTACGCTATAAATATATTATAAAAGGAAAATAGAAAGCTTCGGACGATAATATTTAGGATTCTTCATACATTTGTAGTATTAACATTACACGTGTATCATAGTTATTTTTTTGTACTTATTTTATTGTTTAATTGCCTTGTCTAAATAATTGCGGTGAAATCTCCACATGTGAACTAGTTTCTAAACTAAACTACATTGCAGTGATAAACATTAACACAAAAACATAAGTAATGCGCCTTCTTATAGGTTATTTGTCAGTTAGGGTAAATTTTCAGTCCCATAGGATGCTTTTACATTCTTAAAAAAAATAGTTCTACCTTTAAATAAAATATAATAACTTTTAAAGTGTATAAATCTTACATTTACCAGAATTTTAATGAGTACCCTTGATAAACATATGAAATGCCATTTTTGACTAAAATTAAACTGAATGAATAAATACCAGACCATGTTTTGCATTTAAAAATTTCACATTCAGTACGGTATTACATCTTTATTGTCAAAGATATGACAGTATATTACAGACATTTTTCAGGAGACAACTTAGATTATTTCATTCTAATACTGAAAGGCACTACCTAACACCCTTGATTCAAGACTTTCTTCTAAAATCACAAACAAAATTGTCAAGAAACAACAAGGGAGAGAGATAGCATATGGTAGTAAAAATCTCTTTTTCATTTATAACAGATAAACAATACAAGAACAAGTAAAACCTTGTCTAATGTTTACATGACTTGATGCCATCCACATAGGGTGGATGGTATTTACATTAAGAACTCTATATACAGGAAAATAAACTATTACAATACATAAAATGTAGTATTTTAATTCTGTATGAACATACAATGATGCACTAATTTTACTTTAAACAGCAACTTTAAAAACATCATTCTTGACCTTGAATCTAAATCATAATAATCATAACCATCTTCATCAACAACAATATTGCCATCAGTCATCATCAATATAATCACGCAAATATTGTGCACATTTTGATGATCTAGTGTGCTTTCCATCAGATTTAGTCTGAGGATGCGTTTCTCTACAACAAAAATGTATACAAAAAAATCTCTTTGGCTCAGTAATTATTGCACTGACAGCTAACTAACTCATAGAAACAATAATAATAATAATAATAATAATAATAATAAAAAACCTGGCAAATGACAACAAAACATTCAAACACTGTTAATTCATGCAGTAATATTGCATAATAAAGCAACTTTGGTACTCAAGGTTAGCTTGAGCTCTATTTTTGACATTGCTAATAGCTTTGATGCTTTTAAAAGAAAAATGAAAAAGCACACTAGACCCAATAAACATGCACATAGCATGATGCTCTGCAAAATATGCCAGTGTTTCACACAATAACATAGTAATAATCCTTTCAAAATACAACACAAGCACCAAAATGATACCAAATTATTCACTTTACTTAGAAATCAACAAAACATTTTAATAAACTATCGTTCTTTCACTACTTATCTAATTCTTCTAGACTGGAAAGTGAAGGTGAGGTTTCACTATAGAGGATCTATTTTATTTTATAATTTGTGATTTTTTTTCATTATTAAAAACAGAAGCCTTACAGCATCACATCTTCTTGCCAACGTTTATCGCAAAATAATTTCGCACGCTCAAACTCTAGTGTGACCGCACCTTTACAGACCACAAGAAACGGCTAAAAAATAAATTATTTGTTTGACTTTTTGTACTTTTTTTTGCCATACAACAAAATCGAAATCTGTCTAAGCCGCACAATAGGTAAGTCCAGACCAAGCGGCTGAAGTAGAAATCACACGCTATAAAGACGTTACTTTAGGGGTGTTAGACAATAGGTGGGAGAAACTGAGGCTCCTGTCCTTCTGAAGAATCAGTGCTTGATCCTTGTTCAGATTTGATGATGATCTGAACGGACCGCTCTCCACTTGAGTCCGACTTGCTGTCTTTGCTCACACTTTTGCCTGAATCTTCACTGTTTTCTTCCTCGGCTGATGCTCCTATAGGACGCAGACGCTCTTCTGTTACCGTCTTGCCTCCTTTGCTTGAAGTGTCACTGACCCTCTTAGGTTTGTCGTCAGATACAGATTTATCAGCTATGGAAAGAGTAAAGATATAAATTATATTTTGCATAATGGGATAAATGTAACAAAAAATGATAATAAAAAAATGAAAATTTATAAATATATTTAATTATAATATTAGACTAATAATTTTATTTCATATAATTATAAGTAAATAAATAATTATTAATATATAATAAATAATTCACATTATAATTATATTTTATGGAGCCCCTAAAGGCACATGGTGAAGGAAAAAATATGAGATGGGAGGAAAAATTATATGTCAATGCTTTTGAGTTCACTCACAAATGTTTTCCGTTCCCCCAGGAAACTTTGCGTTCACTCAAAGAACTTTTGCGTTCCCCAGAGAAACTGTGTTTGCTCACAAATCCTTTGCATTCCCCAGAGAAACTTTGCGTTCACTTGCAAATCCTTTGCGTTCCCTCAAAAAACTTTTGCCTTCGCCAGATAAACTTTGCATTTGCTCGCAATTCCTTTGCGTTCCCTCAAAAAACTGTTGTGTTCCCCAGAGAAACTTTGCGTTCACTCGCAAATCCTTTGCCTTCACTCGCAAATCCTTTGCCTTCACTCGCAAATCCTTTGCGTTCCCTAAAAAAACGTTTGCGTTCCCCAGAGAAACTTTGCATTTGCTCGCAAATCCTTTGCGTTCCCTCAAAAAACTGTTGCGTTCCCCAGAGAAACTTTGCGTTCACTTGCAAATCCTTTTCGTTCACTCGCAAATCCTTTGCGTTCCCTCAAAAAACGTTAGCGTTCCCCAGAGAAACTTTGCATTAATTCGCAAATCCTTTGCGTTCCCTCAAAAAACGTTTGCGTTCCCCAGAGAAACTTTGCGTTCACTCGCAAATCCTTTGGGTTCCCTCAAAAAACTTTTGCGTTCCCCAGATAAACTTTGCGTTCATTCGCAAAACCTTTGCGTTCCCTCAAAAAACGTTTATGTTCCCCAGAGAAACTTTGCGTTCGCTCGCAAAACCTTTGCGTTCCCTCAAAAAACGTTTATGTTCCCCAGAGAAACTTTGCGTTCGCTTGCAAAACCTTTGCGTTCCCTCAAAAAACGTTTATGTTCCCCAGAGAAACTTTGCGTTCACTCGCAAATCCTTTGCGTTCCCTCAAAAAACGTTTGCCTTCCCCAGAGTAACATTGCTTTCACTCGCAAATCCTTTGCCTTTCCTCAAAAAACGTTTGCCTTCCCCTGAGAAACTTTGCTCGCAAAGAGCACAAAAGTTTTTTGCAGTCAAACACATAGTTTCTCGGGGGAAGGCAAAAATTTTTGTGAGGGAATTCAAAGTTTCTCAGGGCAATGCAAAACTTTTGTGAGTGAACACAAAAGGATTGAATGAAATATATTTTTCCCTCCCATCTCATATTTTTCCATCACCATGATATAGTATGATATAACATTTTATTTCATATTCTAACTAATAATTAATGACATGATTAAGTGTTGAAATATTTTTGAGATCACTGTATATCATTATCAAATAATGATCAATCATCTACAAGCACATATATTGACACTTGCCTGTCCTGTTTAAAGTCCCTTTACGGTAAGTGAAGTCATAATTGTTGTCAATGTCTTTCCGGATAGGCCGAGGTTTAGGATGGAGCTTGTTGAGACGGCCCTCTGTGATCCATTCATGCTGCATCCCTTCATCAGGAGTCATCCGTTTTGTGGGATCCCACCTACAAGGACGCAACGGTACAGGTTGAGTAAGCCTATTTAAGTAATAAGTAATATATAATAAATATGAAGTCATTTCATTACTTTACATACACAAGGCAACGACGAATGAAGTCAAGAAATAGAGGATCGTTGGTCTTCAGCACACTGGCAAGATCTTTTGAGTTGGGTCGACGTTTTTTCCCTTTGCTGTTGGTGATATTCCTCGGGTTTCCTTTGGAATCTGATTGAAAAATTATAGTTGTAAGTTATCAATCAAAATGAAATCCCAATGTTCATTATTAGCATGAACAAAATTCATTTGAAATAAAATGTTATTTCGGTTACACTTTACAATATGGTCCCATTAGTTAATGCATAACTAAAATGAATGAACAATGTGCAATTAATTTGTTACAGTATTTATTAATCTTTGCTAACTGTTCATGTTAGCTCAGGTCCATTAAATAATACTGACAGATACAACTTTTGATTTTAATAATGTATTAGTCAATACTGAATTACTGAACTAAGATTAATAAATGCTTTAGCATTACTAGATTACAAACCTTATTATAAAATATTACACGTATTCATGTATTTAGTCATCTTACCAAAAAATAACCTTCGTCTTGATGCAGGTTGAACAAAGTCATTTGGAGGAAGTCCCATGATCTACAAAATCAAAATGATTCTTTTCAGCAAACAATGCATTTCAAATAACGTTGGAGGAGTCATTAAAGAACATGAAAACTTCCTTTCTTCCAAGAACACAAAAGAGAAAATTTAAAGACTTTTTTCTTTTTTTTTTTTTTTTATTCAATAACAATGAACTATGAATGAAGTTTTTATGACACTTTTATCCTGTTTTATGTCCATTTTTGAAGCTTTAAAGCTCTGTTCCCCATTAATTGTAAGTGCATTGAAAAGAAAGACAGCCGTGTGTTTCACAGAAGAAAGAAAATCTAACTACTTCTTAATGTACTAATACAGTCTCTCACCTCCATGATACAGGCGATCTGCTCCACTTCACTCTCTCCTGGAAAGAGGGGATAGCCAGTGTACAGCTCTGCCAAAATGCAGCCCAGACTCCACATGTCTATTGCCATGCTATACGGGTGGCCCAGAATCACCTCCGGTGAGCGGTAGAAGCGACTCTGAATGTAAGTGTACACTGTAGATGGGAATACAAGTGGTCTATTAGAGCTACATGGATTTAACAATGTCAATTCAACAGTATGAATAAATCACTGTGTCTTAATTGATTGGTCACAGGTCTGTTTTAATGGAAGGAAAACAATGCTAAATGCAAGTGATAAAATGCAGCTATAATTGTGCATAATTAGGACAGCAAAATAAATAGCCATTATTATTATTATATTTTAAAAGGAAGTCAAATTCTGTCAAAGGCGTCTAATCAAACAACTGCAGATTTTGGTACACTATGTATTGCTTGATACAAAGTAAATGACACAATCAGGATAAATCTGTTTGGTAATCACCTCTTTGTTGCTCATAGCAGCTTGATCCAAAGTCGACGACCTTGATGTTTCCTTGTCCCCTCTGGGACAGGAGTATGTTCTCCTATTAGGAGGAAAATAATAATGCTTTGTCATGATGGTCATTTCACTGGAGAATATATATATATGCATACAGTGTCCTCCACAAATATTGGCACCCTTAGTAAATATGAGCAAAGGCGGCTGTGAAAATAAATCTGCATTGTTTATCTTTTTGATCTTTCATTCAAAAAATTCACAAAATTCTAACCTTTGAAGGAAAAGAATTGAAAATGGGTGGAAAAGCTCATTATGAAATAAATGTTTTTCTCTAGTTCATGTTGGCCACAATTATTGGCACCCAATTATTGCAATGTCCTTTTGCCAAGATAACAGCTCTGAGTCTTTTCCTATAATAGTTTGGAGAACACCTGAGGAGAGATCAGAGATCATTCCTTCATGCTGAATCTCTCCAGATCCGTCATATTCCTAGCTCTATGTTGGTGCTTCTTCTCTTTAGTTCACCTCACTCATTTTCTTTAGGTTTCAGGTCAGGGAACTGGGAAGACCATGGCAGAAGCTTCATTTTGTGCTCAGTGACACATTTTTGTGTTGGTTTTGATGTTTGTTTTGGATCATTGTCCTGATGGAAGATCCAACCATGGCCCATTATTGGATTCCTAGCGGAAGTGGTCAGGTTTTGATTTTTTTATCTGTTAGTATTTGATAGAATCCATGATTCAATGTATCTGAACAAGATGTCCAGGACATCCAGCAGAAAAACAGGCTCACAGCATTAAAGATCCAGCAGTAAATTTAACCGTGGGCATGGGGTACTTTTTTATCCATGTGTGCACCAAACCCATCTGGTGGGTTTGCTGCCAAAAAGTTATTTTTTTTAGCTTCATCTGACCATAGAAGTCCCGTTTGAAGTTCCAGTCGTGTCTGACAACTGAAAATGCTGGATATTGTTTCTGGATGAGAGCAGAGAAACCTTTTCTTGAAACCCTCCCGAACAACTTGTGGGGATGTAGGTGCTGTTTGATCATTTTCTGAGACTCAAGACTCAACTTATGTCTGCAATTCTCCAGCTGTGATCCTTGAAGAGTCTTTGGCCTCTCAAACTTTCCTCCTCACCACGCATTAGGGCGACTTAGACACACGTCCTCTTCCAGGCAGATTTGTAACATCTTTAGTTGATTGAAACTTCTCAATTATTTCCCTGATGGTGGAAATGGGGATTTTCAATGCGTTAGCTTTTTTCTTATACCCATTTTCTATTTTGTGAAGCTCAACGATCTTTTGCTGCACATCAGAACTATATTATTTGTTTTTTCTCATAGTGATGAATGATTAAGGGGATTTGGCCTTTGTGTTTCCTCATGTTTATTCTCCTGTGGAACAGGAAGTCATGGCTACACAATTTCATGTTCCTAGTCACCCTGGTGTGCTAAAAATGTAAATGTGAATGGGAATATACTTCGGAAATATTTTACTCAGAAGAATTTCTAGGGATGCCAATAATTTTGTTCAACATGTATTGGAGAAAAACATTTATTTCATAATGAGCTTTTTCCCCCATTTTCAATTATTTTCCTTCAATGAAAGGTTAGACTTTTGTGATTTTTTTTAATTAAAGATCAAAAAGATAAACAATGCAGATTTGTTTTCACAGCCACCTTTGCTCATATTTACAAAACAGCTAAAGAAGTTATCTAGCTGAATGACCAAGCTGCATAATAACAACTAATTTTCTCTCATATTAAATAATTAATGAATTAATTATTTCATAATAATTAGAATCCCTTTATTTATTTATAGGGAAATCAGTACACCAATATTAATATGATTTATTAATGAATAGAAAGTTCAAATGAACAGCATTTATTTGAAGTAGAAATCTTTTGTAAATCTTTTGCATCAATTATTTTAGCAGTGAAATCTGCTGAACTGTCATTATAGGAATGCTGTAGTGATGAGTCCTATTAAAAAACTTTATTTGCTTTTCATTTCCGGGTGATTCACATTTGACAAACTCCCGTGTTGAGGTTTACCGGTTTAAGGTCACAGTGGATAATCTTCTCTTTGTGCAGCATCTGGAGGCACTTGAGCAGTGAGTGAGCAAAACGCCGAATCAACCCCAGACTGAAGCCCTGGAAGTTGTTCTTCTTAATAAGCTCATAGAGGTTTGCTCTGTATGGAGACAAGATATAGGCAACAATTAACATATCTGTGACGATGTTACAGGGTGATGTTCATGGCTAATACCTTATGAACTACTAGAATTTGAGTATGGGAAGTAGGTATAAAAAACAGTATGCCACATATAAAAATGCCACTAGAGGGCAGCACAATAATTTTGGCACTACCTCGTGCTGAACTTTCCACAAACGCATTCATTGTCACTCAACAACCTCCTGTCTTTAAGCATGACCATAAAAACAAAATCTCGCTATTAGTCTGTGTTAACAGCTAAGCATTATGCTAAAGAGCCCTCTGAGAGGGAACCCATGAAAGTCATTATCTTTGGCAGTAAGGATGCCTAAAACAGCAGCTGTGAACAGCCTAATGTAATCGGAGACTTCACACCATGAGTGGGCAAGGAAAGAGATAGGGGCCTAATCAAGGCATTAACTAAAGGATTCTGTGACGGTAACCAAAGACGGGGACGACGCATCTGATGTCCTCTAAAGGTCATTCTGCCAGAGATGAAGCTGCTTTTCCTGCAAAGCGACTTAATTGATCACTTTACCCAGAGCCCAAAAGGTCTTGAGTGGGAAACTCTCACTTCACACCTAAATATGGCCACCACCCCAGGTGATATATCAGAACTAATTTGACATCTAATTAATGAATCATAAATAATATAATGATCTGCACTGGTTAAGTTTTTTCTTGCAACAAAAACCTGTTTTTACCTTGACTATCTGGTCTACTTGAAAACTTAAAGTCAACATGAAATCAAAATAGACAAATAAATAATTAAAAATAATTAATTAAAATTAATAAATAAATGAATTAATACATAATAAAATGAATTATTTTTCATGAATTAAAATTATATATATATATATATATATATATATATATATATATATATATATATATATATATATATAAAATTGAATATAATAAATAATAAAAATTATATATATATATATCCTGTTTCACTTATAAATATAAAAGCAAAATTGGTTCATAATTACTTTAAATAGGTGTCTATAATAAGCTGTAGTTACAGGGAAGTATTCTATTTAAGCTCAGTCCGTGACTCCCATGTTTAACGTGAGTTACTATACAGGCTTAACAGTATAAACTGAAACTGCTTATGTGTCCATCTAAATGATTCCAGTATTTTCCACCCACCCCAGCAGCTCGAAGGAGATGCACAGGTGGTTGCGGAAGTAGAAGTACTCCTTCATGTGAATGACGTTGTGGCAATTATCTCGGTCTCTTCTCCGCACGGCATCCAGTATCTTTAGCTCTACAAGAGCCTGGTGATGGAACCTGAAGGTCAAAAGAAAAATAACTTATCAAACTTTATCAATATGCAGCTAATTTTTATTATTTTTCTGACAGTGATACATCATACTAATCTTTCAAATTATATTGCAAACTTAATTTCTACAGTTTTATGTTACTTTAGTCTACGACCATCATTTTAAAGGCTAAAATGCATGGACTTTCCAGCTTTTATTGTATGCAAATATTGTATATTATTATTATTATTATTATTATTTTCAAAAATATATATTTATTTTTTTATAATTGTGCAAATATATTGCAATAATAATTATAATAATAATAATAATAATAAATCTTCCTGTAGTTCAATCAGCAGAGCATGGCTCTAGCAACGGCAAGGTCATGGGTTCGATTCCCTGGTAAAGCAAAAACTGATAAAATAAATATATGTAATATTTATAAAATGTTTAATATAATTACAAATAAAAATCCTGAAAGCAAATCCCTTCTCTTCTATAGCTGAACTCAAAGAATCAGAGCAGCTTTACAGTATTCAGCTCTGAGCTTTGCATTTTGAGAGGGTTTTAAGTTAAAGCATCAGTCAAAGTAGGTGTGACGGCAGTGGAAGGGCATGAGATCAGCCCAGACACGTAATGTGATACACAACAGACACCTTTTAACACCCTTCAGTGTATCAGGTCCAGCGGATTGAGCGCTGATTAAAGACCTTTTGATGGCCTTATGAAGAGATAAATGTGAAAAGGGCTCCAATCTGTACATTTTCATTGCTATTTTTCATTTTAATGGGGTAAATGAAACGTTTAGCCTAAGTTTAACTTGTGCTTTTAACTTTAATGTATTTAGTGTATTTTTATTAATATTATTTTAATATTTAATATTTCTTATCATATACATTTTTTTTTTTAAATTAGCTTGAACAATAATTGACAGACCCCTTGCAGTATCACCACGGACCCCCTAGGGGTCGCTGACTCTGATTGTACTAAAGATGAACACATGGACTGGAGGTTCGTTTTACCTCTTCTTATTTCGAATGATCTTGATGGCCACCATCTCATTTGTCTTGTGATCCAAACATTTCAAGACTTGGCCAAACGATCCTTTCCCAATAACCTCCAGGACTTCATAGCGATAACCTATATGGTCATGCAGGACCTGCACAGAGTATTTAGAGGACAGAGTCAGCTGATGAACAGGTCAGCATAATTATTTCTATCGCCATTGCAGTGGCAGACTTCCTATTACTTAGAGAAACACTGCAATGGTAATATTGAGATTCATAAATGCTTCTCATTTGTTTATTTCCTAACTAACATTCAGGCACATATTTGGACTGTCAGACATGTGACATTGTTTACATGTTTTGACTGCAAATTTCAGCTGTATGACTCTTTAAACCATCAAGCCCGAAGGCATTCAGTCTAATGTCCCGTAATCCTGAGGAACGTCTTTCTGAAAAGGCGCATTCAAGGAAGATGGGTTGGGACAGGGGACATTAGGCTCTGGCAGCCTGCAGCTGAATTAGCCAGCCTCGTGCTGTAATGCAATTTCATCATTTATCGAGAAGTTGAAAATGAGGTCAGTATGTCACCCAGTAAGCTGTTTGACAAGCTGTTTCTGTAAATGTATGTATATATTTTTTATTTATTCATATATGCAATGAATAAATAAATGAACAGATTTTATATATACTATAAAATTAACTAAAACTAAAATCTTAAGAAAAATGTGTTACTTGAAATAAGATAAATGTTAACTGAAATTAAATAAAACATTTTAACAAATGTTTTAACTTATTTAGTTGCCAAGGAATAATTTTCATTTAGTTTAACTTGAACTAAATTCATATATAATAATATATAATAAATGAATAAAAACTATAAAAACAACAACAAAAACTAATAAAAAATGGCAAAACAACCAAAAAATTACTAAAACTTTAAAAACAAACACACTGTGAACACACGCCCAGAACAGTGAATAAAAGCCAATTCAAAATTTTAATAAAAACTAAAATAGAATTTCAGTGATACTAAAATTACACTGCCAGGCAAAAGTAATGTAATCACAGAAAGACATATGATACGTCATATCGAACCTTTATGTAGCTGCCATGCTCATCGTCATAGCCTGAATTCTGTGGGGATCCCTGGGAGCCCTCAATCTTCTTGGTGTCCAAGCCCAGATACCAGATCTCAGAGTAGTCCATGATCTCCTCCCTCTCATATTCTGTTAGCTGGTTCTGGAAGTGCTTCAGTGCCGCTGTTTTGCAGATGAAGGAAGAAACATAAATAGTGAGCATATATAATCCACTTAACAAGGGAATGCTATTTTTGGTTATTATTTCTGATTCATAATATTTCAGTGACTGAAACCTTTATGCATTTCTAAATATATGAACCACAAACAAAAATCCAGAGCACTTCATACTTGTTGGAGACATAGGCAGCCTCTGTCCCTCGTATGTCCTGATCTTCTCAAACTTATTGATGATGCTTCTGGTTAAGGATTCTGAGAGGTTTTCCACCGATGAACCAAAGCGATTGGGAAACTGTGGCCTCGGCCTCTCCTCCTGAGTTACAAGAAATGGAAATACGTTTTTATGTGAACATTATATGAATTGTTCACTTAAAAAATGACTTTATGTACTCACCCTCATTTCATTCCAAAACCATATACGGTTGTTTTGTTGAACTTGAAATACTTGATTAAGCTAATTCATACATTTAACTTAAAATTATCATGTAATCTTAACTTAAATATTTTTAGTAGTAGAAACTTGTCTGCTTTAACTATTATTCAGTAATTCAAGTGTAAAAAGTAATACGCTCTATCTACTCAATAAAATTGTAGCAACAGATAACAAGCAATTATTAATTAAATTCAACATATAAAAATTGAGTTAGAATTAATAAAATGAATTCCCTTAAAAGTCAACCATTTAAAATGTGTAAATTTAGCAAACACCATTACAAAAACCCACAAACTGACATAAAATGCAAAGAGTCAATCATTTTATAAATTAGCATAGCAAAACATACCAAAACTCGCACTTAACATTAACCTTGCACCAACAAAAACATAAAAAAAAAAAACAAAAAAAAAAAAACATTATATAACACTATTAGCATGTACTCTCCCTTCCAAGTGTCATGGCAAAGCATGTTGGGAAATAGCCCAGTTTCAGGCAAATTTAGGTTTGTCTAAATTAAAAGAAACAAGTTCATAGAACTCAAAACAATGAAACAATTCAAATGACTTAAAAAGTGTCAGTTTTGTGAACTCAAATTAAAAAGTTCTAAATAAAAGTGAATTTGATTGAACTAATTTGTTTAATTTAAGTTTACCCTACTCAAACCAATTAATTATTTTGAGCATTAGGGTTTATAGTGTATTTTATGGTACTTCTGATGGTCTATTTGTGCTTTTTGGAGATTGACAGACATTATTGCTGTTGATATATGAAAAAAGCTGCATCAAAAAGTCATTTGGGATTGGATAGACATGAGGGTGAGCAAACAATAACCGTATTTTCATTTTTGTTATCCCACCTGATTCCCTTGAGTGCTTTGCACCAACTGTTTGACAATACTGGGTAAGGTTCCATTCGAATGCAGAAGTTTGCCATTGGTCACCAAAACTTGCTTGACTGGAGCCTCTAGCTGGGGTAAAGTACCAACTCCCGTCCCACACTTCTAGAAAACAAAAGACACAATACTTTGAGTACCGTTCAACATGAAAACTCTACAAATCAGTAACAAGGGCCAAACGGGGGGAAAGATACGTGAGCTTCACACAAGCTGAGTGGCCAATGGCCCCAGTGAACCAGACCCCCTGCATAGAGGATGGAATTTCAGTGGCGGTTGAGACCGAGGTGGGGACAAAAGCGGCGATAGGGCAGTCTTTCGCAACCCATCAGAGCGATGAACATGTACTCTAAATCTCACATTTGGGGTGTAATAACAGTGAATGATACAGATTTTTTCTAACATGGTTCCTAGTGAATATCTTCTCTTGGAGGGAATAAAATGAAATGTTCCCTTGCTATGAAAAAAATGTAGGGCACTGCACAAGGGAGGGGCTTGTTCGTAGCTTGCAGGTTTTCCCCCATCTCACGGTTCAAAGCCAGTGCTTCACAAACTTCTGGGCTGAAAAAAGAGCAAGTGTGTCTATAGATAGATGCGATATTCAATCTCATATGTTCTGGGGATACTGCGGCATCTGCCAACTTGATCATGACGCATAGAAACAGTAGCTAAATATAGCGTATAGGGACACCTGAAGAGACCTAGGAGAATACAGTAGGCTGTGCGTAAACAACGCCAACCGTTCAGAGTCTAGGGATTTTGACATTAAAAGGCACTATGCCAACGCTTTATTATAAGTGGATGGTATCACCAGTGAAGAGACTGCTATTAGTTAATGACAACTGTTAGGGGGTCATCTCACAATCAACATTAAAAATTTAACACAAATGCTTTCCATAGGTGCTAGAGGGATCATCTATAGATAGCGGACACACAATGGAAGTGCCTATTCACACTAAAGCATCAGCTGATTAAAAGTTTGTATATTTAAACCAAAAAAAGTTAAATAATAGTGTTGGGGAGTGCAATTAATTTAATTTGCAATTAATTAACGCTAATGGCACAGAATGAAATCACAAAAAAAGTCACCGTTTGGATTTAAATAGGCAAATGCTTAAAGGAACACTCCACTTTTTTTGAAAATAGGCTCATTTTCCAACTCCCCTAGAGTTAAACAGTTGAGTTGATATGACTGGATTATTATTGCAGTGATTATATGTTTTGTTATACGTTTGGCAACCCCTAACCCTAACTGATGGAGTGTGTAGCTTTTCATTTTTTAAGCAACCATGTAGGAAGACACATCATGGCCATATTCCAGGATGACAATGTCAAGATTCATCAGGCTCAAACTGTGGTTCAGAGAGTAAGAATCATTTTCACACATGAATTGGCTCCTCTAAGTCCAGACCTTAAATTCATTGAAAGTCTTTGGGATGTGCTGGAGAAGACTTCACAGAGTGCTCACCTCTTGCATCGTCAATCCGAGATCTTGACCAAAAATTGATGCACCCCTTGATGGATATAACATCAAAATATTTATTTCTGTCAAGAGGTACATTAGACACTGAATTCACAGATTCTTCCAGCCAATGAAATTGCTTTGCATCCTAGGCGTTGAATTCCATTCAACGGGTGGACTGAATGGTTCAAATCACCCTGCACCCATCTCACAGTTCTCCTCCCAGACAGAGTCACTCTTACAGTAGAGTGATTCACACACCCTTTGCGAATCAATTCGAATGAATCATCACTGTTAAGTAACTGGTTTTCTCTATGAATAAAGGCTCACCTGTGAGTAGGTGCAGTTGGGTCCTATTTTTGTGTTCTCGGCCTGAGACCTGTGGGGGTGAGGGAAAGCCTCGGGTCTGGCTGACTGTGAAAGAGAGCGGAGGAAAGACGTCATGAGCGAGAGGAGTGGGCACACTCTTGCAACCAACATCCACAGCCGTATGTGTGGGATTCTGCGTATATAACTCCAGGAATCATCTCTGCTCGCTCTGTGTTATTCATCACAGCTGATGACTCATGTTCGATACACCAAGGTTGCTTGTTTTTTAATTCAAAAGCACATTAATAGCTATGACGCCCACCATGTCAGATGATGCAGTTTGACCTCATAGTAGAGGACAGTCGTGATGTTCAGACTCCTTCACTGGTGCTTCACACTCCTAGCAATCATCTCCTAACTAATGTTCCCCTTGAGCACGAATGCTGAGTGTTCAAGGATATCATTCATGATTGCGGACATATGGGGAAACAGGCCCACATCCATCTTAATCAGGTGGAACGTGCGTCAATAGTGGTGACAGACAGCATAAGGACGGATGAAAAGCTCCAGCTAAACTTAGAGCCTCTCGGGTGGGGGCGAGATACAAATAGAGGATTTTGGCGGGCAAACACGTGCCGGCAGCAGAAGTCAAACGGATTGGCCAAGAAACATACAGACAATTGAATGATCTGACCCATTTGCACACCTTGGAGACTTGTGTGCCTCTCACAGCCTTAATCCACTGGCTGATTATTTGCAGAGTCTAAATCATATGGCTGTTTTTGGCCAAGCGTATCTTCCCATCGGGGGGTTTAGCCATGCGGATGTGTTGGGTCTTAACTGCATTCATTCACAGTGCGGTGAAGTATATACGGGCTTATAGAGGGATCAGAGAGTATATGGACCTCAACGTGGCAGCAACAAAGAGATGCATTTAGAAAACAGGCAGTAAAAATTTGTTACACTTAGACTGCGGGCGGCCAGCTGTGCAATGTGAGCCCGGGGCTTTAAAAGACTCATTCAAATATTAACACCTTTGAGTTTCTATGTTCAGGACTAAGGGCTTTGTGTTACAATGTGGGTCAGTGTGCAATGCAAGATTGAGAGATACTTTCTTAAAGTCACCATGAAATCAAAATTGACAATTCTTGTTTTGTTTTTTTTATGGAATGGCAGTATTTATTATAAATGATTTATCCGTGCACATAATTAAGATTTTATTAAAATTCATGTGCCCTCGTAATCTTTAATCATGTTTAAGATGTGTTTTTCGGCGTGAGGATGGGACAACTTGTCATTTACATGGGATCGCAACAATAGGAAATGACAATGATCCAATAAATTCCCATTGGACAACACATCCCGCCCTACATTTTCTTATTCGAGAAGCTGTTTCACTTGGATATAAATCATAATAGGGAAGAAAAGCTTTTGTTTCATTCCGACTTTAAGCCAACCAATAAGTCAGATTCAATCTGCAATAAAATGCTTGAAAAACAATTGCATTTATTCCTTTAACTTAAGTGAGGATTTGACATTTTTCTGATCTATATTGGGATGCACAATATATTGATACCATATAGGTTATCAGATGATATTGAGATTTTTAAATTAATCTGTATTGGTTGATATTGCATCATTTTTATATTTAGATTACTTTTGCCGTCTTCGGACACTCACTTAATCTTTAAACACTAATAATTTAAAATGAATATCCATACTTACTTTATAATGTCGTGATGCCTAAATCCACTTGTAGAATTTAAAACAATTGATTTTAGTTTTTTAATTATAATTTATTTAAACATAATGTATTTTGTAATATCGTGAATATATTGTGAAAATAATTATTGGCCGGAATCTCTAATATAAGGCCCTATTGTGACAACTCTGTGCTAAACCATTGGCTTTCACTCTAGAATTTACCCAAATATTATATCCAATGTGCTATTTTACCAAATATTCATACATCGGCCCTACACCAATGGTTTTTACACATTTTAGTATCACATACGGGAGGATTTGGAGTCACCTCAATTAAATAATGGGCAAAACCCAAACCACGCCCAGAAAGGATCAAAAATACATCATATGTCATTCTTAATGATCAGGACTATGAATGCATTTCAAAGTAATTTGGAGCTCAGTTCTGAAACATTTGCTGACAAGCACCTTAAAGGATGGTTCATACTTAGACACTGGCTTGAGGTTTTTTAAGCAACCTAACCATCACATGTTCAGGCCAAATATACTCACACACAGTTATAGGGTTCAAGGGGTGCTTTTCACATCAGTCTTTGACAATGCATCTGTCAAAATGCAATTCTTTTCATTATACACAGCAGTGGGTAAAGTCTTACTGATGGAGTGATAGGATGGACAAAGGATTGGGACTTACATAACGTATCGCAACCTGGCTTGCACTAAACATTATCACCTATAAAACCGAAAATACACAGAACGGAATGCAATCAAATCTCTCGTGTTACTGCGAGTTACGATTCTTAGAAGGCAAAGTGCAATGAAACCTGAGCAAATAACCACATAAAACAACGCGAGGAAGTTCTTTATAGTCCCTTACAATAATTATCATGGTAACCAGTTTCTACCTTTGAAAAAGCTATATTTGTGCATATATATGTGTGCATATATAGCTATATATACACACATATATTATAAAACATATAGGTCTACCATATAGGCTGTATACACATTTTCTTTTGATAACAATGAAAGCTAATATGTTATCATCTATTATAATTGTGGGCAAGCATAGTTTCCACCAAAATAAAATTGTTTATAAAAAAAATAATGAAAAATATTAGTAGCCTAATAGATAGTTTCTGTGTAAGAACTTTATTTCAGCATTTTCTTATTAAGAACAGTGGAGGCTGATACCCAGTTACTAGTTAAACTGTATGGTATTATATTAAAAAAATTGTATAGGTCAGTATGATATTATATATACTGCTTATGGTATGCTACATTTTGAACAATATTTTTAAGTAAAGGCAAAATATTGAACTAATGAACAAAGAAAACCATTATATTGGACGTTTTAAGTATAATAAAACATGCACATGTGTAAATCATTTTATATATAAAATAATATTTAAAACCTTAATAATAATAATAGTAAAATTCAGTGCAGCCATTAGAATTATCTAAATATGCTTTAAAAAAATATTATAAAGTTTTTAACAAGAGTACATGCAAAGGAAGACATAAATCGCCAATCTTCATACATTACCTTGTTATTAATTTCAGGAAACATGTCGCTTTTTGACACGTGGATATTCAACACATCCAAGTCATAAGGCATAAGTAGTGAGAAAAAAAGAACGCATTCGCTATTAAATCCAGCTGGAAACTTGCATGCGCATCTTAAGAATCCTGTAAGACACCAGAACCGTTTTAGTCAGCACTGGAAAATAGCTGCAAGAACTTCGCGAAATGAAGTGTTTCCCGATGAGGAGGAGAGGAGTTGAAAAGCTTTCGTCAGCAGGAGATTAACGGAAAGAGGCAAGCTGTCCGTCTGCTCCACTTGACGTGTATGTCCCGAGATATGCCACCTGTTCAGGTTTTCCAGCCTGACTGCACTCTATATAGATGTGTTTACGTGCGCTTACCTATCACTGAACCCATATTCCTTCCATCCTGCACAGTGCATTTGTTTGCCAAGTCATGGCGCTCCTAAAGTGGTAATCCAGGACAGTTATGACACAATGTCCGAATGTGCAGCTGCACAAATCAGCCTTTAATAACACAAGCGGCTCGACGGCATGAGTTTTTAGTGTTTAGTCGCCGCGCGAGTGCCTCCGTTCACTATTTCCTCGATTTGACACGAGCTTTGAGTATGCAACGGCACCGCCTTCGGTACTATCTGTTTACTGCCCTCTCTTTAAGTTTCCATCTGTCAACGAACGATGGGACCCCAATAAATAACGCCTATCACCAGTACATCGTCATTCGCAAAGCCTTGTGTATTTCAAAATGTCAGAAGAGAGGTGGGCGAGCCAAGGGCTCATAAACTACCTTATTAACTCCGTGATTAAGTGGGCTTTGATTTGAATAGGAAATTGTGTAGGTGCATAAGTGGAAAAAAATTAACCTTTTACACCCAAAAATGAATAGGACTGCTGACAAATGTGTTTAGATTTAAAAAAAAATAGACGTATATGTAAATAAAGCAGTTTTATTCACACAAAAGTGGTCCATCTTGTAGGGGCGGCCATGTTAAAGTCCCCCTGAAATCAAAATTTAAGTTTTTTAGCTTTTAGTATGAATATGTTAGCCTTAAGGTTATGAACAAGCTGGTGTGTTCCAAAACAATGACAAAATTCACATTTAGGAGATATAAGCATTCAAAACTTACAGTCTCCCACTTCCGCTAAAATGGATTACGGATTTTCATGACATCACATCACACTTCAGTTTCTCATCAAATCTTCTGTCCAATCAAATGCTCTCTAGAATCTGTAGTCCCGCCCGTCCTACACTCTGAAGCTGCAGCTGGAATCAGTCATTTGCTCACACATTTACTAGTTTCAATTTTTTTTCTGAATGGCACATATAGTGCACTATATAGAGAATAGGGAACGATTCAGACAGTGTAAATATGATTTCCTTTGACGCAAATGAAATCCGTTTTCCTGTTAGTGTCACATGAACTGCTGCAACGCGAGCAGCACATTCTGCTTCGGTCCAGAGACATGAGAGCACAGAGCGGATCATATGCGCAAGTCGGCACAGACCAGAAAACGTATCGGACCCATTTGAATTCTGCACAGAATGCTGTATAAGCAATATAAAAGTCATTAGGAGGAGAAACGGTTAGACATTAGAAGGAAACTGAGGTTTTACAGAGTCTTACGGCTCTGGTGAGCTGTAACATAAACAAAATGCTATTGGCTATTTAAAAAAAAGGGCGGGGCTGTTTGATATATCGCCCTTCCTGTTTCAGTTGAAATTACGTCAATACAATGAATAATGCTGCACGTTCCAACACTCTTCAGTGGGCCTTTAAGATTATTAGCCCCCCTACTATCAGGCATATTTGCTTGCGAAATAAATTATTTATGGGTGATAAATACGTCTGCGAATAGGGTATAATATTATTGGTTCATACAACTTAATTGGGATTAATTACACAAAATAATCACTTTAACAACAGAAAAACGAAACACAATTATAGTAAGATTTAATAAATTATAATAATAAAAAATATATATATATATGTTTTTATATGGCAGAAACATTAGCAAATTATCAGTCTGCATGTTTACATAGACCAATGATTAAAAAATCTCCCACAGGGAAAGTGAGAATGTGTGAAGACGAGCCCTTAATTTTCCTTTGGATCTTGATTGCAAAATTGATTTCTGTGAGCTAAACTAATGATAGATTTAAGTATAATGATTAAAAAAACAATATACTGACATCTAAAGACACTTTTTGTTATTATCAAATGACCAAAAGCCCAACATAAATCCCTTTTACTGGACTAAGTTTCACTTATTCCAGCTATACAAAACACTTCAAGCCTTCATAAATAGCAAATATAGAAGGTAGCAAGTTGACACTTTTTTTCACACCTATTCCCTATAGACTGCACTGCTCACATGTAACAAGCATGGCAGAGGCAGAAGCTGTGCACAGTGTCTGATACAACGTGACTCACCATGAAGGCTTATTATTGAACCACCATTCTCAAATGTCAGATTCAGACATGTCTATACTAATTTAAGACAAATAGATCTGAAAATGAGTGATAAGATGAGGTAAAAAGTGGAGGGCATTTATAATAAATAAATAGATCCATATAGTTAATCCCCTCCAAAAAAAAGACCAAAAAATACTATAAAAGCATTACATGCGAAACAGAACATGGGTTTAGAAAGACACAAGATTGAGTAAATAATGACAGAATGTTCATTTTTCATTCTCCCTTGAGAGAGCGAACTAGACTGTCAACTAGAGATAGATACTGTAGATAGATGGGAGGAGGGAAAAGAGGCTTGATTATGATTAGTGTTTATATTACATAACACAGAAGCACTTTAGTAATCGTGGTGAGCTATGGGGATGAACTGTTCCTGATGGAGTGCTCATTCAGCACAATGGAGCTCAGAGAGGGCACACACATGACAGCCCAATCCCCATCAGCCTGTCAGAATCTCTGGTCCATCCCATTCAAGGCTACTTTATTAAGAAAATAACAGCTCTGCATGAATGAAACTAGTCATGAAAACGTGTGAGGTAAATACTACCACACATTCACTGCTGTGGATGTAGTACTGATTAAAAGGCGATAGACAGCTTATTTGCATTTTATAATCAGCCATTTGACATAGAATTTACTCACTTTGGTAAATTATTTAATTACTATAAGTATTTAATATATGACAATGAAGGCCTTGGCTAGCACAGGGAAATGCTACAGAGAACTTGATCAGGTTTTTTAAACAGAGCTGAGTGAGGAACCACTTTGATCATATCAACACTTTGATCCAAAATGTTTGTCTTTGAGAGATTCACCCCAAAAATGAAAACTTTGTCATCATCCACTCCCCTTAATGTTGCTCAAAACATGGTACATGGTACAAAACAAGTATTATAAGGCTGTTCCTTATTAAAAGGGTATAGATGACTGCAGCTGTCAAGACTGCTCATATATTTCAAGTCTTCTGAAGACATACTATAACTTTGTGAGAAACAAATTGAAATTGAATCTGTTATTGTACTTTTCTGGAGCTTGACATAAACATAAAAATGTGGAAAAAAATACAGTGCAACAGCTTGTCACTGGAGCAGTACCCTCAAAGGAACATACTTAAACCTTATTTACCCCTAGAATGTTCATAAAAAATACTTTAAAGGTATGTATTACTACTCTGAGGTACTAACATGCACCTTTTAGGAGTTCCTTTAAGGGTACTGTCCTTTGACAGTACTGCCCCAGTGTACCTGTAAGGGATCAATTGTTGCACACTTTTGCTCACAGTGCAGCAAACAGCCACCTTATGCAAAAGAGCTTCACAGACATTTTGCTAGGTAATACCTCTTGTGCCTTGTGAAGACAAACTGTTTTTTGAGAGCATTTTTGGGTGAACTATCCCTTTAAGCAACAGGAAATTAAACAGTTCACAAAGGGCAGCAAGGCATTGTAGAGGTTCCCAAAATGTATGTAACTCTTCCTTACTGGACAAGTGTTGAAGCTTGTTTCCGCCACGGAATAAAAAGGATAATTGCGACTTTTAATCTCACAATTCTGACCTTTTTTTTTCTCACAATTGTGAGTTTACATCTCGCAATTCTGACATTACTCACAATTGTGACTTTATATCTCAAAATTCTGACTTTATAACTCGCAATTGCAACTTTATAACTCACAATTCTGACTTTATAACTCACAATTCTGACTTTATAAATCACAATTCTGACTTTATAACTCGCAATTGCAACTTTATAACTCAGAATTCTGACTTTTTAACTCGCAATTGCAACTTTATAACTCACAATTCTGACTTTATAACTCACAATTCTGACTTTATAACTTGCAATTGCGACTTCATTCTGACTTTATAAATCACAATTCTGACTTTATAACTCGCAATTGCAACTTTATAACTCACAATTCTGACTTTATAACTCACAATTCTGACTTTATAACTCGCAATTGCAACTTTATAACTCACAATTCTGACTTTATAACTTGCAATTGCGACTTTATTCTGACTTTATAACTCACAATTCTGACTTTATAAATCACAATTCTGACTTTATAACTCGCAATTGCAACTTTATAACTCAGAATTCTGACTTTTTAACTCGCAATTGCAACTTTATAACTCACAATTCTGACTTTATAACTCACAATTCTGACTTTATAACTTGCAATTGCGACTTCATTCTGACTTTATAAATCACAATTCTGACTTTATAACTCGCAATTGCAACTTTATAACTCACAATTCTGACTTTATAACTCACAATTCTGACTTTATAACTCGCAATTGCAACTTTATAACTCACAATTCTGACTTTATAACTTGCAATTGCGACTTTATTCTGACTTTATAACTCACAATTCTGACTTTATAAATCACAATTCTGACTTTATAACTCGCAATTGCAACTTTATAACTCAGAATTCTGACTTTTTAACTCGCAATTGCAACTTTATAACTCACAATTCTGACTTTATAACTCACAATTCTGACTTTATAACTTGCAATTGCGACTTCATTCTGACTTTATAAATCACAATTCTGACTTTATAACTCGCAATTGCAACTTTATAACTCACAATTCTGACTTTATAACTCACAATTCTGACTTTATAACTCGCAATTGCAACTTTATAACTCACAATTCTGACTTTATAACTTGCAATTGCGACTTTATTCTGACTTTATAACTCACAATTCTGACTTTATAACTCACAATTGCGACTATCACTCAATTCTGAGAAAAAAGCTTCTATAGACAAGTCATCAATTTACATTTAAGATATATATATAGTCTCAGTTGTACTGAAGTAAATCATAACACAGAATTAAAAGAACTCGATTAAAAACCTTGAATGTGAAAAAAAAAAAACATTTTCCAAAACATCTACTGTTATATTTACATTATATATATGTCATATTGTTATAAATGCACTAAACTTCCTGAATTGCAATCTAGCTGATCTAGAGTTGCAAGTACACTTATCCATGATTCATGAACAGGGGGTGGATGTTTTAGGAGACGGCAAGTTCTGCTGGCAGAACTCCATAAATCTTTACCTCAGGTTGAACTCTCCTGTTCCTGTGACTCTGTCGGGTGCCCCAGCAGTTCTGGAGGATCTCAAAGCCACAGCAAGGTGGTGTGGTCTCTTTTCCACCCATGATGGGGTCTCCCCATACTGCAGTAACCACAGGCCTTAGTCCTACCACATCATGTCCAACTGTCCGTAAGGAAACTCCGAAGTTAACCAAAACAACTTTGGTCTTTGATGATCTAGAGCTCCATGGTCCAGACTTAGCAACCCCTGAGGGATCCTTTCCTTTCAGACTTCTTCAGACATCTAGGATTGAGGAGGATGTTGTCGCATTCACTTCTCTGCAGTGGATCTAAGAGTCCATTTCACATGCCATCTCACATCTCTGCTTGAAGATATGTGTGTTGTAGGCAGGGATAAATGGGTGGTAACGTGGAGTGCACAGGGAGAGCTTGGTGACGTGTGGATGAGACTCCACAAGGGAGCCATCCTGAGCCGGAGGCTGAGCAGTGGGGGCTCTCAGTGGCATCTTCCTCTTCCTCTATGGGAAGCATCAGGGGAGTGATCCCTGACAGTGGAGCTCCACTCAGGGGCAGCAGAAGTGGCTTCTGTTGGGACTTCTGGTAACCCCTCCCTCCCAGAGGCCGTCTCCTGGAGACAGAGTCGGAGATATTTCCTCCCCTCCGCTGCTCACATTCCCCCAGGACGCTGACAAACAGCAGTGAAGTGCAGAGAGGAAATCTTATCTCCCGGCATGCACAAATAGGCTTTGGTTTCTCCTGCTACAGCACGGAGAGAGTGGGAAAGTTAGCCCTCTCCTTCATAGTGATACCTCCACCAATTGCCTCCATGGGTAATATTTCTGACCGTTTCATCCATGGGGGCTTGGGGTCTAATATGTATATCCACATCTCTCAGCGCCACTTAGGAGAGAACAAATTGGATCTTTTGCACCTGCCATCAACTGAGAATGGGAATGTGTTTACCAACTTTGTGTTTACATTGTAACTGACATTTGGAAGACCTTAAACATATCACTTCAATCATGTCACTTAATGGTTATGTAACAGATGTTTCTTCTGTAATCACATGGCCGCTGGGGTCTTCAATGTCAGGTGGATGTGTTACAATCTACTATGACATTACAGGCCTTCTGGCAATAAAATAGTTTTAAAATAGAACACGCTGGAATTGCCATTAAGTAAATGTACCACTTGTCTTCTTCTATCAAATTTCTCCAAAGGTAACAAAGATATGTTTGGATTAGGATCAGCTTTTGTAAAATTTTAAACCAGTGTACCGGGATGTTCAGTCCTGCTCCTGGAGGACCACCTCCCTGTAAAGTTTAGCTCTAATGCACCTGGCTGAAAGTTTTGATTAACCCTGAAGACCTTGATTAGCTAATTTATGTGTGTTTAATTATGGCTAGAGCTAAACTCTGCTGGAACGTGGTTCTCAGGATCAGAATTGGACACCCCTGCAATACCCACATTCACAGTGCATTTATATCATGGGTCACCAATCTTGGTCCTTGGACCTTCATGCAGAGATTAGCTCCAACTTGGTCCAGCACACTGCATTGAAGTTTCTATTAATCCTGTTGACCTTGATTAGCTGGTTCAGGTGTGATTAATTAAGGTTGGAGCTAAACTCTGTAGGGAGGTGGCCCTCCAGGAAGAAGATTGGGCATTCCTAGTTGTAAACAGTTGAGAAATAAGTTAAAATTTCAAAGTTAATAAAATATTCACCCAGACTCTTTAGTATTCAATTTCAACTTCTTATTCTAGAGGAATGTTATGGCAGTAAAAGAACTGAAGAACAGAAACAATTCCTGAGAAAAATGTGAAGAAAGACTAAGTATGGGATTTTGGCTATAAGCAAAAGGGTGATTTTGACTTACTGTGACCCTAAAAAGTACATCTAAGACAGTGGCTACAATAAATGATGCTAGACATTATGGGCCCTATCATACACTTGGTGCAATACGATGCCAGGCGTGACGCAAGTGTTTTTTGCTAGTTTCAGCCTGACACAGTTATAATTTTCGTGTCCAGCGGCCATGTTGCTTAAATAGCAAATGCACTCATGCCCATTTGTTCTCCCATGGGTGTGCTGATCTCAAAATGAGGTGTGTTCAGGCACATTGTTGGCATGTTGCTATTTTGAGGCAACTGAAAATGACTAACACATTTTTTTTGTTATTTAAAGGATTACAATTTTTAAACATTATTATTGACATAAAGATAAAAATGCCTACATGTCATAATGGATAGTCATTGCATGTATCAGAATATGACGAATTAAATTGGCTAATTATTTGACCAATTGTAGCAATACACACATGTATTTAAACTGACTCGTCAGGTTGAGGGTGTCTGTATTCCGCCATGTAAATAGCAATCTGCCATGGTGCAAGTGCACCAGACTTTTAAAGGAAATGGGAGATGAGACTTTGATTGGTTTATTGCACGTGCTCATTAAGAGACTAGGTACAACACTTTTGGACCATTCGCCTGGCGTGCCGACTATTTTTTCCGTCGTTAAACTAGCAAAAGTGGATTCGGCCATGCGCTTCAGACCATGAGCTTGGATCATTAAAATAGGGCCCTATAACTTTTCTAGCCTTGCTATTTCTGGTTCAACTAATGCTATTTATATCGATGGTGCAAACTGGGTGTGGTTACTAAGTCAAAGCAACAATGTAAATTCATGAATGCAACAGACTGATGGCTAATGACCTAGCTGGCCAATGTGCAATTTAAGCATATGTAGTGTTCAAGAAGTGGATATAAGTCATTCAGGTGAGAAAAGGGCCATCCAATAACAGGTGTTGCAGAGATTAACCACATGTGACACGTTTAGGAAGCCAAAAGATAAAGTAGAGGTAAAGTCTTCACCTTTGCTAAGACGTTATTTTTGCACATGACCATATATATGTGCGCCTTATTGAAACTACAGATGGCAGTCTATTTTAACAGGTTAAGTATGTTGATGACCAATTCAAGCCTCCGCTTGCCCTAATATAATTAAACAGTATAAGCAGTTATGTAGCTGACATATAGTTAGGTCACCTAGTGTAGCAGTGTCATTTTTAATAATATAACGTACAAAAAGCTAAATATTTAGGGCAGATCTTAAGGAAGCTATGTATATATTTAATAAGGGTGGCTTCAAGTGTTATGAGTCTTTAAAAGACTATTTTTAACTTGACATACCGTACTAAAAAGCGCAACACTCAGCGAGATGATCAAAAAACAGCACAAGCCTTGGCACAAAATCCAAAGATGTCAGCCTGAATATGTATAGCCGCAACAGCACTGCTTTAAGGATGCATTTAAACACAACTTTTTGCCACCGATTTACCATCCAAACTAAAGTTAACAAGTGTGATAACTATAACGATACAGATATAGTTTTAAAAAATCATTTTAAATTTAAAAGAATAGCAGAGACCACACCACAACTATAACGGCACAGGGGAACAATATTGTTGGAATCACTTCTCTCAAGTCTCTCTTAGTCTTACATCTCTCCTTAAGTGTAAGTCTATGGGACTTTTCAGTCATTTTATCATTTATCAGGCAAAAATTATCCATTTACCTATAAAAGTTATAACACAGTTTTTGAAGTATTATTCATTTCACATCCGTTGCACTAACACCCAGGACAAATTGCATGCCCAAACCTAGTCTTAAACCTATAGTTTAAGTTAATAAGCACCATTAATGAAAATATATGAATGAATAAGAACAGCACTCCAATCTCTCATGAAATACAGTTGGTATTTACTGATGCGAGATATACAGGTGTCCAACAGTAGAGCAGTTGAGTGTGTGGGCAGAGAGACAGACAATGCCCCACTCACTTATGCCAGCATGAGCAGTGTGAGTAACATTATCTATCAAGGTCAGCTGTCTGGGCCAGGCCTCACATGGGCTAATCCTTATCACTCACACAAATACACAAACCCATATGCATATACACAAACCGGATGGGACAGGATGGCAATGATAACATTCAACATCTATTCATGTTTAAATTACAATTTCAGCTGACATCTAATTACTCTGAGAAGCTTTGCTTTTGTTGCCAGGGATTTCATTTTGGCTTTGACCTAGACTTTAAACATGTTGAATCTGAGCACAGATGCCCCATGGACTGTCTAGGCCAAGGATTGAACCAAAATGACCCCACTTTTTTTTTTTTAACAGTGCCAGGGAAGCTACTTTTAAATTGTAACTACAAGCTACAAATAATTTTCAAGTACGTAATTTACAGGGTACTAAGTTACAGTACATTGAAGGTATTAGAAGTATATAGGTAATACAAGAATATAATGTGTGTGTGTGTATATATATATATATATATATATATATATATATATATATATATATACACACACACACACATGCTCTCATGGATTTATTCAGGGAGTTAATCCAGTAAAAGTTTCAAGAGTCTGATTCAAACTGGGAGCTGAGTTCTTACGTTTTTTTTGAACGATTGTTTAAAATAACTGATTTGAAAGAGTCATTTGCTCATTAATCAGACTACACTAGTCACAATACAATGTTTTTGCATGCAGTCTACACGGACAAAAAACTCAAGACGTGTTCTTGCTATTTTGAGCTACAGTGCCTTTGAAAAACACATCATATTTAATATTTAGACTGCAAGCTAATCAGGTAAAAAATATAATTGAGCTACCCATGACCTGTAGAGGATAAAGCGGTTCTGAGAATGAATGGATGGATGGAAAGAGGTGTTTTACTTAAAAGCAATTCTCAAATAATTGCGAGACAATCAATCATCTCATTCAGTTCCTACCGCTACGGTCATCAAAACACCGCTTGACGCTTGGGTACAAATTCACCGCCTTCACCAATACATTTGAAGATAATCACCTTTTGTGAGGAAAAGCAAAATCCACCGGTGAGGGGTTGTGGAAAAATTAAAGGACATGTCATCATGTTTTAGCTGATTCTTTATGGTGGTTGCAGACTGCTGGATGGCATTAACTAGATGTTAATGTTACAATGTTTGCAATGCAACAAGGTTTGAATTCAGAGCCCCGCAAGTCCAAAACCTCAGATTATAGCGCATTATTCTGTGTCCGAGATGCACATAAACAACGACATTTCATAAACGAGCATCTGTTTACGTGAGGTTTTGATAGTTTTCAGCAATTAAAAGTTATATAGTTGTTTACTGAATTTGTTTTATATGTATATTATATAGTTATTGAAGGGGTGCACTGAGCGTTGAGTGTACTAGTTTTCTGTGCTCTGTTTGAACCTAATGCAACTAATCCATTTTTTTCAGCTGTCAGTCAGAGGCTATCTTGAACTTGAGCATTAAATCAAGGATATAAATATTGAGATCCATTTCAAGGCTATGACACAACCTTAAAGACATTTCCCATTACCATAAAAAGCAGGAACTTAACCAATGAAGATCTTATATCAACATTTAAAGGAACAACACTCTCACATTTGACCGTAATTTGTACAGTCTCCAGGAAAATATGTTTATCTTACAAGATTATGGGCATCAGTTAACTAAGCTCAAGAGACTAGTTACTGCAGTGTTCTTTGGTTGCCTGGGTGAAGGGAGAAACCTCATACCCTAGAAACACCAAGCAAGGGACTGTCTTGTTATTGCAAAAAGAATATCCCCCATGGCTTACCTATGTAGATTATCTTAAACTGAGTTAAAAATGCATGAAATCTAAACCCCACTCAGTTTGGTGTGGCATAAGTATCAAATACTGTGGAGTGCTTAGAGCTAAAGTGTACAACCCATGAGATAGACACACACTTTGCATAACACTCTTTTTTTTGTCCTTTAATGAATGACATATTCTATCACAAGTTGGAAATTCACAGTCCTGAGGGAATTACAATCATCTGACACTACAGCATCACATACCTGCTCATTATATATAGTGTTCTTCCATAATCTTTTATCATCCTGTTCAATATCTTACCTTCTCTCCTCTGTTGTCTCCTTCCCCTCTTTCTGATTCTGCCCTTGGGCCCATTTCTACTTCAGGCAAGGTATGAGAAGAGTGTTCGGATGAATCCAGGGAACAAATTAAATAAATCCAGTTCTAGTATGGACGGCAGCTAGAGCGTGGGCTGCGATGAAGCTGTTTGGGTGCTGTGGAGCTCCAGCCAGTGAGCCTGCTGTCTGGTGCTGACATGTTTGGCCCAGACAGGGAAAGAACCTGATGATAAGGCATTGAGTGATGGAAGCAGGTGCAGTCAGGCCAGCACACGCTCATCTTATGCCATCCGCCAGGTTCGCTATTATTGCACTCACATTCTTGTGCTCTTCAGAAACGCATTGCATAATGTCAGTGTCACGTTCAGGTAAACATGGAGGTTATTTTTATTGTAGAAATTACTTTATTGGCATGTACATGTACAATAGGTGTGTTGTAATATGCTGCATGAATTAAGTTTTTTTTTAAAAGTATAATTTTATATATACACCAATCAGGCATAACATTATGAGCACTGACAGATGAAATGAATAACACTGATTATCTCTTGATCACAGCACCTGTTGGTGGGTGGGATATATTAGGCAGCAAGTGAACATTTTATCCTCATAGTTGATGTGTTAGAAGAAGGAAAAATGGGCAAGCGTAAGGATTTACCGAGTTTGACAAGAGCCAAATTGTGATGGCTAGAAAACTGCAGCTCTTGTGAGCTGTTCCCGGTCTGCAGTGGTCAGCATCTATCAAAAATGGTCCAAGGAAGGAACAGTGGTGAACCGGCGACAGAGTCATGGATGGCCAAAACTCATTGATGCATGTGCTGACCCGTCCACCGCCGAAAGCGGCAAAAGTGGGCACGTGAGCATCAGAACTGGAGCAATGGAAGAAGGTGGCCTGGTCTGATGAATCACATTTTCTTTACATCACGTGGATGGCCGGGTGTGTGTGCGTCACTTACCTGGGGAACACATGGCACCAGGATGCACTATGGGAAGAAGACAAGCTGGCGGAGGCAGTGTGATGCTTTGGGCAATGTTCTGATGGGAAACCTTGGGTCCTGCCATTCATGTGGATGTTACTTTGACATGTACCACCTACCTAAGCATTGTTGCAGACCATGTACACCCTTTCATGAATGGTATTGGTGGCTGTGGCCTCTTTCAGCAGGATAAAGCGCCCTGCCACAAAGCAAAAATGGTTCAGGAATGGTTTGAGGAGCACAACGAGTTTAAGGTGTTGACTTGGCCTCCAAATTCCCCAGATCTCAATCCAATCGAGCATCTGTGGGATTTGCTGAACAAACAAGTCCGATCCATGGAGGCTCCACCTCGCAACTTACAGGACTTAAAGGATCTGCTGCTAACATCTTGGTGCCAGATACCACAGCACACCTTCAGGGGTCTAGTGGAGCCCATGCCTCGACGGGTCAGGGCTGTTTTGGCAGCAAAACAGGGACCAACACAATATTAGGAAGGTGGTCATAATATTATGCCCGATCGGTGTACACATTTTATTTGGCAATAAGATTAATTAATGAAATGATTTTTGAAAACTGTGTTATTAAAAAACTATAGAGAGTTGTCCATTGTGGGTATTTCAAGAACTAATTGTTTACTAACCACTGTCTTTGGCACTATAGACCGTTGGCAACCAAAGGAGTTTTCTGTCACACAGGTAAACTGAGAATTGTTATGTCACTGTCTGTGCATCCTTAACACAACCATACAGTACACACTCAGACACACACGTGACAACATCAGTCAGAAGGCAAGGTGATCTTCCTTTGTAAAAGACAAAACACAGAACCTGTGCCTGACCACATAGTGAAAGCATTTTAGTCCAGTCGGTTCATCTGTACGGTTTGCTTCAAAGAACCAATTAGCAGAGACAAATCCAGTCAAGTGATCTCTGACATCTAACTGGCATATTACATTCCAAAACATTCATATGTAGGCACATTTTTTTTAAAAGATTAAATTTTTTTAGTAATTCCATTTTTCCCCATTTCAGATCATATCAATTTGTAACTATTTTATGTTTTGGCAAATTGGTGGTGAATGTGTGGTGGTGAATGTGTATGACTTCAATCGAACATTGTTGTACAATCTACTTAAGCAACACTGAGGTTTAGGTTTGTACATTCATTAATTTCTTGTGAGATTGGGTTGGGCATTTTTAATCAAAAACCAGTTTGTTTTACAAACAAATCATGTCTTATAAACCATTTCCACCAATAACTAAAAATATTTGACTCAAAAGAAGGATTTGTTAAGGTTAAGTTAAGTTGTGAATTTCGCAAAAAAACTAGAGGTTCTTTAGCACCGTAAACCTAAATCTGGTGCTGTTTGGAACCATTTTTAAGAGATCTGTGTTAATAATACACAATTCAACATAAGGTCACCATTTAGTTGATGACATAACTAATCCAACCTTTTACTATTTCAGCACAGTATCTCATCAAATTAAGCGAGCTCCCATTTGTAACACTTTTCAGTTCTGCAATATCCCAGTGGTACATCACATGGAATCACACACCTCTGGGACAAGACACACCTCTATGATGGCTTATCATAGTGACACATCTCAAGACTTAATCAACACATGATTAATCAGCACTGTTTGCGTGACAGCGGCTGTCACCAGTAGAACAGTTGATCCCATTATGTCATAATCACCATATGATGATGTAACTCCAATATTTGTTTATAAACAAGCATCTTTGATAATCAGAAAAGAGATGAATTAGTTGAGGCATCTCCAGGAATAAAGAACTGGTAACAGCCTATTATGTAACAACATTCCTTGTTTTCTATATTGTCAGACAGCTCAATTGAATTTGTTGCGTTCTTCTATAATTTGATAGTCTGAGTGCGTCAACACTAGTGAAGTTTACACTAACAAACATACAGCCTCATTAAGAGACTCTTGAGTCTCTAAATCCCCTACAAATCCAATTATGCTTTGTTAGGGTGAAGGGGCAGTTCAAGGGGGCGGGGCTTGTGTTAGCCCACTGAAACAAAGGAATATATAAAAGAGACACTGGTCACAGACAGGGCAACCTACATTGTAGAAACAAACCTATAGGAATCTACTCAATAAAATAACACTCAATTTGCTTCATGAGATTTCATCCCATGTGTTGAACAGTGATGTTCTAATAATTCTTTTAAAGTTATAGTTCACCCAAAAATGAAAATTACCCCATAATTTATTCACCTCAAGCCATCCTAGGTGTATATGACTTTCTTCTTTCAGCCAAACACAATCAGAGTTATATTAAAAAATATCCTAACTAATAACTAATCAAACATTAGATTAGGGTTGATGACGCAAGTTGCACATCTGAAATAGTTACACTCTTTGTGCAACACCTATTGAGTCAATAAGCATGTCCAGATGTGTCAAACCAATAAACATGTCCAAAAAATAAATGAATCAAACCTACAGGCAGAGTTGAAAGTTAGCTTTTCGGTCATGTTTGACTCAAAAAGAACAGAATAAGCATGTTCTAACTGTTGGCTCATTCGTTTGTTTGTTTTTTTGAGTCAAACTTCTTTGGTTCAAAAATCCATCTGGTTCATTCGGTGCTGCACTGGGAGTGCGCATGCTACTTCCTGTGTTGCCAAATCTGTGATTTTCCTGTAGAATTGGGCTATTTTTAAGTTGCTGCAGGTAATTTTTTTTTCCACAGGTTGATTTCGACACCCGTACATATGATTTCGGCGCTCCACTCCCAAAACACCCCCCAGACGAACAAATTCAGTAGAGAATTCAGCCACTCAGTGGAGAAAATCGTAAAAAATTGGGCTACTATTGACTGGCCATTGGGCTACTTTTGTTGCACAGACCTGGCAACCCTGGCTACTTCGGATGTGTGACTCTCCTGAGCCAGCCCTATGCAAAGCATTCTGTTAGCTAAAAGTCCACTTCCCAGTTTAGTTAATGATACAAAAATAATTTGGGGTGTCAAACTAATTTAAGTAGTCCCAACTCAAAAGAAATTAAGTAAACTTCACTTCTTACACATATTTAAGTACATTAAACACAATTAAATTAAGAAGAAACAAAATATTTAGCAAATTTGTTGCTTTAACTCATTTTAATTAAATAAACTTAACAAGCATCAAAAATCATTTTTACGGTGTAAGCTGCAAGCTGTACTGTTAGAACCCTTCATTTGCAAAAACATCACTGCAGACAGGTGGACAAAAGAAAAGATAGGCTGTTGGCATGCTGTCCGCATGGTTAGGGATGTTCCAGAGGGCATCGGTTGATGCCAAAGAAAACATTCATTCATAAACTGCCAGTCAATAATTCAGAGAGGCCGATACTAATGCAGTATGTTGGCTTGGAAAGAGAGAGGAAGCATAATTAAAAAATGTTGCCCTATTTTGTATTTATGCTGACTGTTATAGACAAATATGGTGCTTACACACTTGCTAGCTTGATTTACATGGCTGGTCTTGTCATGTAAATCAGGTGTGTAGGGTGAAACTCTCTGAAACACTGTGGTGAATTGCTGGGTTTAATCTGGAGTATCCAATATCATCAGTAGCTCTGCAAGCTCCCATAAGAAACATTATCGGGTGAGGAGTTCATCTCGATAATGGCTATATCATCAACGCACACTCGGTTGGAGGTCTAGGGCCTGCCAACACTTAGTTTATCAGACACCAAATCCAAATCAGTCAACATATTCCATATGAGACTGATATCTCAACAACAAGACTGTTTTGAACTTGCTGCTTATTAGCATAAAATGTTAGCATAGTATATTGAAGATGAAGTCTGAATAGAAGATGAAGATGAATAGAATTGCAATCCGTCTGTTTATACTGAACTGTTTTCTGAAGATATAAATAACTTTAAATTACTTTAGGGCTGGTAGTTAGAAGTTTGCTGGTTTGAAGGTCATAACCTATTACCTTTGTGCCCTTAAGCAAGGCACTTCCCCCTAAAGTGCTCCAGAGGTATTGTAAGGAGGTCAAGGTTAGGCTGGTTAGCATGATTCAGTTAGCCCTGGTAGACGCAGATAGTAAACTTTATATGGCGATTACACAGAACGTGTTTTTTGCATTCCAGTGCACTGCTTTTCTGTTGTTTTTCTATATGTAAACATGCACTAGATGGACATGTTTGACCACTGTGCTCAAGTCTCGTATATTTTGCAGTGTCTCACGCATGACACTTAAGTTCTAAAAATGTGGTGCTCAAATTCAAAGTAGTTCAACTTAAAAAAAAAAAAAAACACATTTCTAGACCTTGCTTCTTTTATTTCACAGTCCTGGGTCTTGTGTTTCTTTCATTCCACTGCACCTATTTTCCATCTTTTTCTATGTAAATATCCAATACACAGACGTGTTTGACTTTTGCACCTGCATTTTTCATCTTTTGTAACGTCTCACGCATGACAACTCAATAAAAGCATTTCAGCTTTTAAAAATTATATCTCTGGACCTTGCTTTTTTCATCCCACTGCCCTTCAACTTAAGTTTTACATTCCATGCACTAATTTTCCATGGTGTTTTTAAACAATGCGCTAGGCAGACACATTTTCATTTCACTGCCACAGTGCAAAAATGTATTCTGTGTGAATAGCCCCTAAAAGCATCTTTCTCCAATGAAGGCCACTTAAAATTAACCCTGCATTTGACTAAATAATGTTTTGCAAGCAACATATACATCATATTATAGCAGATGTTTTAGCAGTTTTTGGATGCCTTAATCTTGGATAGTCAAAATCTTGGATGGTTCAGACAATATGTATTTGTACTTACAACACTGCTGTAGTGTTTAAAGGTGCCCTAGAACGCTTTTTCACAAGATGTAATATAATTCTAAGGTGTCCCCTGAATGTGTTTGTAAAGTTTCAGCTTAAAATACCCCATAGATTTTTTTTTAATTCAGTTCTTTAACTGCCTATTTTGGGGCATCATTATAAATGTGCCAATTCAGTGCGCGTCTCCGTTAAATGCTCATGTTCCTGCCCCCAAGCTCGCAACTCTATAATACATCACATAAACAAAGTTCACACAGATAATATAACCCTCAAAATGGATCTTTCGTCATGCATGCTTCGGATCATGTGAGTATAGTATTTATTTGGATGTTTACATTTGATTCTGAATGAGTTTGATAGTGCTCCGTGGCTAAAGCTAACATTACACACTGTTGGAGAGATTTATAAAGAATGAAGTTGTGTTTATGAATTATACAGACTGCAAGTGTTTAATAATGAAAATAACGACGGCTCTTGTCTCCGTGAATACAGTAATAAACGATGGTAACTTTAATCACATTTAACAGTACATTAGCAACATGTTAACGAAACATTTAAAAAGACAGTTTACAAATATCACTAAAAATTCAATTTTCAATGCTAGGGCACCTTTAAAAATACATATAAGTGCAAAAAAAAGTGCTTTTCACGCAGTCTTTTATTAATAGTTTGACATAAATCTTCCTAAGCTTAAATTAGAAAATATTTAGCAGTAAGCACATATGGACGGTATGTTCCAAGCACAATCTGAAGCTAATGATAGCACAGCGCCATGTTCAGATGTGCCACATTCAGTGAATCTCTCCTGCAGTCAAAGGAATGGTGGGAACACAACACCTAAAAGAATTGAAACCAGCACCAGTCCACAGTTCCAAAGCGGCAGCTGTTTCCATGGCAGCGTGACTTGTTGGGCAGAAGTGGGCTCTCTCTCAGAGACTGGCCCCAAGGTCTTTACTGCCTCTCACTCTGACTGAAACGAGCTTCTTCAGAAAACAAATGTTCCAGTTTTTCTGCCAGCTGACGTATTAAAGGGAGAATCTTGTTCAGATTGAAAGCAAAGACGCACATCACATTGTAATACCGCTTTACAGACAGATTGAACAAAAAAAAATCAGTCAAACACTAAATCCGTGACTAATCTTAAGCAATTCCTCACACAGTGCAAAGAAAGCAACAGCCATTTAAGATAAGAAAATCTTCAAAAAGTCATAGTTCAGGCAGGATCCTGGGCTCAGTTCTGATTTCTGCAGTCAATAGTGCATTTTACATTAAAGGAGTAGTTCAATCAATCAATCAACCAACATTTATACACCTTCATGTCATTCCAAACCTGTTTAACTCTGATTTTCCATGAAAGGAGATAATGTTCTGTCTTCCTTGGAACACAAAAGATGTTTAGCAGGATGTTTTGGATATAATTAAAGTGAATGGTGACAAGGGGCTGTGAAGCTCCAAAAAAGAAAAACCTCAATTAAAGTTATATAATAACCTAGGGTTTTTTGGCATTGAAAAGAGCAGCATGAACATTAGGGCTTCATTTTAGCATCAAAATTGTGATGGTGTCTGATCCGAATGTGCGATGTCAAGTTAATCTGTATGGATCAGACACCATGGTTCAAAAAGCATGCGATTCTCGAATTAATTGCAAAGTTTGACCATCATACAATTAAAGTTTATCATATATGTACGTGTTTTAGGTCCTGTCATTCAAGTGATTTTAAACCATTTTAGCGCAAGAAGATGCAAAAGAGAACTCAATTCTGAATGTGCGGCTGTTTTGCTGATGAGAGATTTATTTACTCAAAACTGTTCTAACGGCAGAAAGGAAAAGGATTGGTTTACAGATGTTTTACCCCAGTTAGCCCATTAGCAGCTTTGGTGCAGTGGATTGACGCTAGCAGTCGAATCAAAATGCATACGATTTAGGCGAAGATTATTAGTTCTGTGCATTTTCAATGTTCCCCAATTATCTTAGTAAACTGTTTATTGCTGAATTTTAACAAAATATATGACAAATTCACTTACCTTGCAATACATGCGATCTCCCACGAACAGTCGATAATGTATCTGTCTGTAGATTGCCTCCAAATTTCCAAACGTTTTGAACCCACCTCTGCTTCAATTTCATTGGTTTAATCTCTAAACCAATCATTTTCCTTTCTGCCCTTAGAACAATTTTGAGTAATGCTGCGTTCACGCCACCTCGTATTTACATGAATATAACACGTGACGTTATATTCGGAGCTGTTCACGTCCTTTTGGTCCTTGGACTGGGAATTATGCGTTTCTATGGCACCACTATTACAAATCTACAGCGGTCAGGTGGTACAGTGGCCATGTGGTATATCTGTGAGTTTTCAGAAAACTCTATTAGGCAAGTTGGTTTTCTGATCATATTTTTTTTCCAAGCACATTTTACCAATTCCAATCCACATCAATCTTAATAACTACTATTAATATTGTTTTTAATCATTTATAAGGGATATATAATTGTTCATGAAGGCTGAAAATGAAAAATGCCTTATATTCAGGTGTGCAGAATTATTAGGCAGGTTTTCTTTTATCTGGCAGAATCTGGCAGTAAGGTGTGGGAGTTCACTTTTAATCCTGAAATGTCCGTCTTGCAGAGATGGACTAAAAATGATCGTCCAAAACTTACTGCCAGATTCTGGAAGATACATTTTTCAAACAGTGGTACAAGAGGATGGTCCTTCAAGAGTCACTCTCAACCTGTCTGTCTATAAGGCCTATAAAAACCCAGTCTTCATGTATTTTAGAACAGCTTGTGATTCTTATTAAGAGCGGGTCATTTTTTAGGATTCTTTAGATAATCTAAGTCTCTGAGATCCTGACATCTTGCACTTCTGGAGACTCCAGGTAGGTTGCAGTTCTGGAAAATGGTGGCGCTGGAGACTAAAGGGTTCCTGATGGTTTCACACTTAATTCTTCACCTTAATTCTTAATTATTTTGCAGTTAACATGTGTCTTTTCTTCTCCACCTGTTTTTGTATGACCCTGCTGACCCAATAAGCATTTTGCTGTCCAGTGGTCATGCTTTAACTTTGCAATTTCTAGTATTGCATTAGTATTGCGTCCTTCTCATGAGTATTTAATAATTTTTGTCTTTTCAGTCTGAGTTAAATCTCTTTTTTGGCTCATTTTGCCTGTAAAAGAAAACCTGCCTAATAATTCTGCACACCTGAATATAAGGAATTTTTCATTTCCAGCCTTCATGAACAATTATATATCACTTATAAATGATTAAAAACAATATTAATAGTAGTTATTAAGATTGCTGTGGATTGGAATTGGTAAAATGTGCTTGGAAAAAAATATGACCAGAAAATCAACTTGCCTAATAATTCTGCACACAGTGTAGAATCTCGTTACTACAGGAATTACGAGGCCGCGTGAACGCACCTTAAGACTCCCATCAACAGCTGTTTTCACGAGATGCACGTGAACATCGAATGCCATTCTCTTCTGCATATATTTGTGCCTGAACGGACATGAAAAAAAAAATAAAATAAAAATAAAAGTCAAACACAGTTGCTTATTGCTAAGGTGAACTAAATAACTGAGAAAGAAAACGGGATGTGTAACAGTATAGAGTAACTCAGAGATGACGTGTTTTCGTATGCGAGTTAGCATTTTAGGTTCCATCGCCCTAAAGTCTATGGGTTTTTTGAATGGGTTTTTGCTAAATCGCCTGAAATAAGGTCTTTGGTTTACAAAGCCTCTACATTTTTTCACGTTTTGATCTATGACATAAAACACCAGTTATAACCTGCTTGTGATTTTTTTAAACCTTTATTGTGTCTTAAAAACGGCGGTTGCTAACAAATTGCTTAAAGGGACTACTTCCTTTGATGGGGACTTTAGACGTCATCATGACAAACAGGACATTTGGACAGCATTTCTCATGAAAAAAAGTGGATAAGTATTCATACACAGTGCAGATCATAATCAGCAAGCATGTTTTTAAATAGAGTTGTTTTCTAAATAAAGTTTGAGGACGCTTGGTGGTGACGACGTTGATCCGCGACCATGGTGTGCTGTAGTCCATTTATAGCCTACTGTTAGCCTTTTATATCTGACGACTTTATTTAGGCTTCAAAATGTATAAATGTTGTGTTAACTTATAAAGATTATCTTGATAGACAAAACGTGTAAGTGTCATAACCCTTTGTTAAACACAGAGCTTATTTTTTGCGATTTTTTTTCAAAAGTCTATGGAAAAATGCATAGGCTTTCAATCGAGGGAACCCGTGCGCCGCTAACTTCTGGGTTGGCCTACAAAAACACGTCATCCCTGAGGTACTCTATTTTGGATCCACGCATTTGGTCTTAAAGTGACAGCAACCTATTATAATATTACCGCTTTCTGTCATGAACGTTAAGAAAACAACAAAAGACAAATCACTTTTGTAGTTTTAACACAGATTAATTATATTTAATTTATACAGTGAAAACTATGCAGTGTTATTTTACATTTGATTATTCAATTTCTGTACCCCAATACTGTTAGATGTACCTGAAAAATATAAAGCACAATTTATTTCATTCATATCTTTGTTATATTTATGTATGTTTGTTCATTATTTTCTATGTGTATTCACTGCCCTACAAAATCACCTCAATCATCATAGAATGATTAATTCTTTCCAAATAGAGCTATTCAAGTCATCTTTTGAATTTTTCAAATCGCTATATATATTGCATAAAAACAAAATATCGCCATGTCAGTTTTTTCCAATATCGTGCAGCTATCCTCATAAACATCTTTTGTAGTCCATGGAAGACAGAAAATCATACAGGTTTGGAATGACACTTGCATCAGTTTTTTTATTTTAATTTTTATAAAATACCACTTTAAAAACACTCAGTGCTGAGCAGGCAGGTCACTGAATCTGGAAACAGGAGGACATTATTCTCTCTATAGCAGAACAGGTCAGCCCTTAAGCAAAATGCCACCAGTGATTCTGTTTTACATTGCAATGACCTGAGGACAAATGTCACCAACCTGTCATCCATAAAAAAACGATGGTCAGTATTTTCAAAATAGATGCACAGAACGTGTAGTTGCAGTATGTCAGCAGAAACAGATGCCCACAGTTTTATAACATCACGTTGTAATTGCTTTTTGGGTTTACCATTGCATCATAGTTGTGGTATCTGACAAGCCCTCACTGGACTGGTAAGAGAGTCAACACTCCCCCATCTGCCATTGGTCCAACAAACAGATAATTCTGCCCCAAACTCATGCTTTGGATGAGTCTATGGTGCTTACAAATAGATGTCTGTGCATATAAACTGGGGTAGGAGACCTCATTTTAACACTGAAAAAGTTTCAGCTTTAAAGGAACACTCCACTTTTTTTGAAAATAGGCTCTTTTTCCAACTCTCTTAGAGTTAAACAGTTGAGTTTTACCGTTTTTGAATCCATTCAGCCAATCTCTGGGTCTGGCAGTACCACTTTTAGCATAGCTTAGCATAGTTCATTGAATCTGATTAGACCGTTAGCATCTCGCTCAAAAATGACCAAAGAGTTTTGATATTTTTCCTATTTAAAACTTGACTCTTCTGTAGTTACATCGTGTACTAAGTGATATTACGCAGCGTCTCTCACAAATGTCTCCCCGTGCAAGCAGGGGGTCCCAAGCGCTGCATAATATCATTTCGCCTGCTGCACCCATGGTACGACAGCAAAGTTCCTTGATTATTATGCTGGAGTGAGAGTATAGTTCCTAGCCATTTCGGCCTAGAAAATCGCAACTTTTCATTTTCTGTCAGTCTTAGTACACGATTCAACTACAGAAGAGTCAGGTTTTAAATGGGAAAAATATCAAAACTCTTTGGTCATTTTTGAGTGAGATGCTAACGGTCTAATCAGATTCAATGAACTATGCTAAGCTATGCTAAAAGTGTTACTGCCAGACCCAGAGATCGGCTGAATGGATTCAAAGACGGTAAAATTCAACTGCTTAACTCTAGGGGAGTTGGGAAATGAGCCTATTTTCAAAAAAAGTGGAGTGTTCTTTTAATTTTTTCCCCCTGAACATTCTAATAGAGGTTTGATATATGTGCATATGCTGCATGACATTGCGAGTCATCCTTTTGGACAATGCATTAAATTCACCTACCTTTTTCACCAAAGGAAGGCTAATGTTCTTCTCCTTTATGAGTGTTTCTAGTTTCTTCCTCACTTTTCTGTTCAAAGAGAAAAAATATCTAAGCTTTAGGAAATCCTATAACTACAATACTAAAAAAAAAAGTGCAGGATTTACTTTGAAACATTTTTTTTTCACTCAGAAATTATGAGCATATTTCACAAATAATTACCAAGAAACAGCAATTAACACATTGAATTAAATGTGTAATGTTTAAGTAGAAAGTATTTTCTTTTTCTTTTCTTCAAATGTCTTTTATTTTTACAGTGTACATGGAATAGAAAAACTCTAGAAAATAGAAAAAAATATTCATATTCCTCCTATAGGATATAGAATTATATGCAGCTTAATATTAATATGCACTCATGTAAATACTGGCTGAACGACACACTAGATATTTGAATGAAGCTATAGCATACTGCAAGCTATAGTGACCCCAGCTGGTTAAAAACATATTTGTATCTAAGAACTGCTGGGTTGTTTCAACCCATGTTTGGGTCAAATATGGACAAACCCAACTGTTGGTGAATTTTTTTTTTAATTAAATTTTTAAACCCAACGGTTGGGTTTGTCCATATTTGACCCAAACTCGGTTTAAAACAACCCAGCATGTTTATTTTATCTACAGATTTGTTCTCTATTCACTCTGTATAGCATCATAAGCCTTAACATATTTTTGCAGATGTCATAAATCTTTTCAGACAATAACTTGCACAACTTCATGCAACTGAAACGAAAATTTGAAAAATGCTTACAACACGCTATAAACAAACGACTTGTCTATTGTCCTACTTACTTTTTGTCCATAGTCAGATGCACTCATTTAATATGTTCTATGAAAATTCATACACTTCTGTCCATCTTCAGATCCAGTCTATTTGAGGGATGATTAGTGTGTACTCTAGCGAACGGGAGCGCGCAGAGTGAAACTGATGAGGGCGGCAGGCAGGGGGCGCGCCTCCCACGCGCGTGTTCCCTCTTGTTGTAGTGGTCGCCGTAACCATGGTGACAACGTTACAATGCAGAGATTATGCAACGTGAAATACGTTTCTGGAATTAGAAAAACTGATTATCTTTCCGTTTTCTTGTAATTAAAGACACAGTTGGATGTTGCTTCAACTTTGGCCACTTTAGGTGTGATTTTTATTATTAAAACTAAATCGAAAAAGACCTTTTTTAAAAATCTCTTATGATTTGTATGATTTTACCCTACGAATATTAATTAAAATAATAAATAATTATATGTAAATATGAATTAGTATATGTTTATTATCAAAAAAAAAAAAAAAATGAGTGCAGTAAACCATTTCATGTATCAAGTGAAAATGATTTATTATAGGCTATCATTTTTTTAATGTCTGTCCCTTTCATTTCACTAAAAAAAGTTCTCGAAAGTTGTTTATAATAAGATAACAATGAAAAAATATTTTACTGCATGCACATCATTTCCTGTCAAGCTGTAATTTTGTCAAATTACGCAAAAAGTGATACATAAAGTCAGCCATTTTGCTCCAAAAATATTTAAAATGTAATTTCCATCACAGATGCCATTAAACATAAGGACATAAAATAAGATGTGTTGCCAATGTTCAGAAATGATTTTCAGAAAAATATTCTTCTGATACCTGTACCAGTAAAATATTGATTATAATATCAAGAACAATCAAAGCAATTACATTACATTAGATATCAATTTTCTTTGACATTTAATCAAGTAGGCTTTTTTTTAAACTCAGGCCACAGGATATTGTGATGATGTCCTCATATTTTCCTCGTGAGGATTTGAAAAGAGACAGTGTTGTGCGTGATTTAGGCTTCAAGAGACAAAGAGCTCAACAAATGTGTCACTCTACCTGTAACTGATACAGCATGCATCTTTAATAGAGGTCTTGTCTATGTAACAGAGAACAAATCCTGTATTCACACCTCATGCTTCTGTTCAGTGACAACAGTATCCCATCCTAAATGATACAGTGACACAAATACTAAACTATTAATATTAAACTATTGCAGCACAAAAGGAATTGATAGTATTCAGTGGACCATATAGGTCCTCGAGTGGCACTGGGCCAATATAAACCTAGATTTATTACTTCTTAAACAACCAAACATGCAACATTTTATTTCTTCTTCTTCTTTTTTTCCTTGGTGAATTGCAGTTCATACACAACTTGTGGAACCTATCGATTGATTGGTCCTTTGTGGGGAAATAAGGTTTAGAAATAAAAATGTCAGCATGTGAGAATTGTTTAAAAAATGACAACTAAAGCTAGGACTACTCAGTTAATTATTACATTAATAGACTAGTATTTTATCTGATAAACACGTTAAATATTTTACATGCAGTAGACACAGAAAATGTGCTGTGCTTGCTTATCTTGAAAGTAAACATTTTCATATAGCCTAGTACAAGAATAATCAGATTTCAAAGGGTTAGTTCACCCAAACATGAAAATAATGTCATTAATCACTCACCGTCATGTCGTTCTACACCCGTGAGACCTTTGTTTATCTTCGGAACACACATTAATATGTTTTTGATTAAATCCGATGGCTCAACGAGGCCTGCATAGACAGCAATGGTAATTTCCTCTCTCAAGATCCATAAAGGTACTAAAAACATATTTAAATCAGTTCATGTGAGTTCAGTGGTTCAATCTTAATATTATAAAGCGAGGAGAATATTTTTGTGCGCCAAAAAAAACCCCCCTAAAAACGACTTTTTAACAATATTATCTAGTGATGGACGATTTCAAAACACTGCTTCAGATCGTTATGAATCTTTTGAGTCGAATCAGGGATTCACATCGCGTATCAAACCGCCAAACTGCTGAAATCACGTGACTTTGGCGCTCCGATTCACTGATTCGATTCGTAAATCTTCATGAAGCATAGTTTTGAAATCCGCCATAGATGTTGTTAAAAAGTTATTTTGTTTTTGTTTTTGGCGCACAAAATATTTTCATCGCTTTATAATATTAAGGTAGAATTAATGTTTACTTTATGGATCTTGAGATTGCATGCCTCGCTGAGCCATCGCATTTCATCAAAAATATCTTAATTTGTGTTCCGAAGATGATCGAAGGTCTTACAGGTGTGGAACGACATGAGGGTGAGAAATTAATAATTTTCATTTTTGGGTGAACTAACGATTAGCCTAATAATCGTTTTTTTGCTTGTAAAGTCTTATGACTGTGTAGGAGAGGACTCGAATGTTTTGTTTTGACTGGACTACATCAGATCCAAAAGAACATTAAGAGTTTATATTGAGATATTTACACTAAGCACCACAGAGATAATGCTACTGTACAACGCTCGTGATACGGCTCTTAAGTAGTTTGTGTTAAACAAAACACTTTCAACAAATAACGTTACTGTTTTGCTAACTTTTTTATGTTGGTGTGAAATATTAAATAACAATTATTGACAAAGTAATAATAATTACAAATAATAATAATTTTTTAAAAATATTACGGACAGTCTACGTCTATGACAAACCACGACCCTCCTTTCGAGTAGAATCTGCTGTTACTAATCGCACACTAGCTGATCAGCTGACAGCTAGCGGAGTAAAACAAGCGGAGGTAAGCCGGAAGTGTCTTGCAATCAAATTGAACAGTTTACCAGAAAATGCACGAATATTAGCCGCGTATTTCAACCACGCTTAATTTTCAAACATATTTGCGTTAGTATCTGGCTGTTTAGTCTTCTGGTACGAGCTCGTTTCTAAACACTGAATTCATTCATATAATGTGAGCTGTTGTTGAACAGCATTTGTTATTTATTAAAACGATGTGCTTATCAGATATTTACATCCATATTTCTGCATTTGTCTAACGAGAATTTCTGTTTAACTTGCATCACGATGAGTTATTTGACTGCTTGTATATTCCAGTCTATCTCTGCAGAATCTATGGATGTGTCTCAACACCTAGGGAGCTGCCTACCTAGACAGCATTCATAATAATTATGCATAATTATGTCTGTATCTGTCGTAAATCCATTATTTGTATGTCTGTCTTCTGATCACAGGCTAAGATGAGGAAAAACAAAGGGAAAACCAATACAATTGAAAAGGAGTTTGTGTTTGAGTTTAAGGCAGGAAAACATCACTGTGTCCTCAAAGTCCCACTTCAGTTCCCCCTCAAAGAAAATGTCAGTGATCTTCATGGGCGGATCATGCTGCTTCATAAAATCCCCTGTTTTGTAGAAAATGGTAATGTATTAACATTTATTTGAGCATGCATCCGATTGTCAACACATTGAATTACTGTATACACCCTCTAACATTTCTGTATTGATTTTAGACTTGAAAAACCGACTCGTTAGTTTCATAAAGAGGGAAACGTTAGCGGATTATGACCGAGAGGCAGAAGCAGCCCTGCAGAGACTCACTACTGGAGAGGTTGATGTCAACAAACTTACAAATTTATGGGCCAAGGTCTATTCTGAGGTAAGGCGCAGACTCAGTCGAATAATTAAGTTATTTCAGTTTCATTGCATTCCTTCTACATCTACACGAGCACCTTTTTTTCCATTGGCTTGACCTTTCATTGGCATTTTTTCATTTTTCATTCTGTCAATTTTGAATCAAATTAAGATGTTAAACAGCTCTACAAAAGTTAATAGTGTCATTATATTTCAGCTCAATTTAGCATGATGTTTCAGTTTTAAGTCATTGTTTCAATGTCGCAAAGTTCATCAAATATTAATCAATGTCAATTCAGCTATAAGCATCTCTACAGAAGTTAATTATTGATTCAGTTAAATTTAATAACAGTGTGTATGTTGCAACGAAATTCTGGGCCGAAACTGAAAATTCAGGATGCTTTTTGCTGAAAACTGAATATAAATGAATGCTCAATTAATTAATCAAATGCATTTAATAATCAACACTCAAATAGCAAAAACTGAGTTGTACAAACATTTGAATTGCACATAAGGCATGTTTTATAGCAACTTTTTAATAACAGTTTTTGTTTCTACTCCAGTTTGTTGGTGAAATATAAACATTTAAACGACAATAAACTGTAATAACTTGTTTTCATGACAGATTTATTCAGACATACAATAAATAGGCAAAAATAAAGACTTAACTAATAGGTTAAAGGTGCCATCGAGTGTTTTTTCACAAGATTTAATATAAGTCTAAGGTGTCCCCTGAATGTGTCTGTGAAGTTTCAGCTCAAAATACCCCATAGATTTTTTTTAAATAAATTTTTTAACTGCCTATTTTGGGGCATAATTAGAAATGCGCCGATTCACGTTGCGGCCCCTTTAAATCGCGCGCTCTCCGCCCCTGGAGCTCGCGCTTGCCTTAAACAGTGCATAAACAAAGTTTACGCAGCTAATATGACCCTCAAAATGAATCTTTACAAAGTGTTCGTCATTCATACTGCATGTATGCGTCAGATTATGTGAGTATTGTATACTGTTATATTGTTTACATTTGATTCTGAATAAATTTGAGGCTGTGATCCGTGGCTAACGGCTAATGCTACACTGTTGGAGAGATTTATAAAGAATGAAGTTGTGTTTATGAATTATACAGACTGCAAGTGTTTAAAAATGAAAATAGCGACGGCTCTTGTCTCCGTGAATACAGTAAGAAACGATGGTAACTTTAATCACATTTAACAGTACATTAGCAACATGCTAACGAAACATTTAGAAAGACAATTTACAGATATCACTAAAAATATCATGATATCATGGATCATGTCAGTTATTATTGCTCAATCTGCCATTTTTCGCTATTGTTCTTGCTTGCTTACCTAGTCTGATGATTCAGCTGTGCAGATCCAGACGTTCTGCCCTTGTCTAATGCCTTGAACATGGGCTGGTATATGCAAATATTGGGGGCGTACATGTTAATGATCCCGAATGTTACGTAACAGTCGGTGTTATGTTGAGATTCGCCTGTTCTTCGGAGGTCTTTTAAACAAATGAGATTTATATAAGAAGGAGGAAACAATGGAGTTTGAGACTCACTGTATGTCATTTCCATGTACTGAACTCTTGTTATTTAACTATGCCAAGATAAATTACATTTTTAATTCTAGGGCACCTTTAAGTAAATTTTACGAATGAATAATACAGTGCATACATTTAGCAAAATGCTCGTCGTTAGAATAATTTTTTCTTGCTAACTAATGTGTTTAATGGACATTTCTTGAAGTAAATGTAATGTTAAGTGATTGTTTAGCCTACAAGCTGACCTCTTTCCCTGATTAAAACACTGATTTAGTGATTACATGAGACAGGATTCATTTCGGTAGGTTTTGATGTATCTTTCAACATACCTTCTGATGTTTAAATTAAATGTCTGTTTTGTCACTGATTTCAGCCCTCCAAAACCATTTCGGCCTGAAACTGAAAATAGCTGTTTTGGACGAAATTTTTCAGTAGCCAAAATTTCGGTGCATCCCTTAGTCATGTTAGATGCCATATTGAATTTAACACGGATGAAAACGAGGCTGTGAGGGATAAACTTACAGTCAATTGTACACATTGTATAAAGGTCCTTTACAACTTAACTGTTTTATAGAGTTTTTGTCTACTTAAAGTATTTTTTTCCGAAAAGACATTTTGTCAGCTGAACAATTATGATGTTGTTAAACAATCCATTGAACACACTGTATTCTATCCCTCATAGCCTCATTTCATTTTTATTCCTGTCAAAAATTTAATTAGGGCTGTCAAACGATTAATCACGATTAATCGCATACAAAATAAGAGTTTGCCTAATATATGTGGGTGTACTGTGTGTAATTATTATGTATATATAAATACTAACACATCCATGTATATATTTGAGAAATATTTACAAGTATATGTATTTATTTATATTTTTATATAATTTATATTATATATAAATACATTTTTTGTACATAAATAACATATTTCTCTTAAATATATACATTAATTTGTGAGTATTTATATATACATATTATTTACACATATTACACATATATTATGCAAACTCAAACTTTTATTTTGTATGCGATTAATCGCGATTAATCGTTTGACAGCCCTAAATTTAATATGGCACTACCCTGGTTAAGATCTATTATCCAGCTCAATTCAGTTAAATTTTTTCCATACGATAGCATCAGTGCAGTTAAATCAACTGAATACTGAATATTAATTGTATTTTAATTAGCTAATTTGCTATATAATAAACCAATAAATCACTCTGCCTACACAAGAAGTTCCTTTGAAACAGAATATCTGTCCTATTTCCACGTTTAAGAAGGTCATCCTAACCATTTGCATTAGCACTTCAAAGTATTGCAGTTTAAATTCTGCTTCCACTTGCTCCAGCACACTTATAAAAAGAAAGAAGAATCCACCCCCTCCCTTTTCTATGAAGCACTGGATAACCATTAACATTTTACAGCAGCCGTACACAAATACACATGGATGCTCTCCAGTCTATTTCAAGCCCATCAAATGGCTGTTTAACGACCACCTGGTTGTTTGCGTAAAAAGATTCGAATGGTTTTATTTATAGTGGTTAATTAATTTTCCGCATATAAAAAGTTTGTAGGAAAAAGTTAATCTAAAAGTATAAAAAAGCTATGATTTTATTTCGAAACAATTATGAAAGATTCATGGGCATTGTTTAGCTTTGACCGAGTGGATCAGGTAGTCCAAGCTGGTGTGGGACTATTTACATGTTTATGGAACTTCATATACTAACTGAAGCAAGGGTGCAGAGTTACATTCAAGCTATTGTAAGGTATGAAAAAAAATTGCAGGAAAATTTTTTTAAGTGGGTCATTTTGATGAGTTTTAAGGGATAAAATTATTGACTGCAGGGGATTTTAAAACAACCAAAAAAACAAAAGCATTAAGTTAAATCAATAAATGTTTTATCTAGTAACTGTCTAGTTATATGTACTAAATAAGTCGATTACTTTTGTGCCACCCTGGTAAGTGTGTCTGTTCTGTATCACTTCTGTGTGTAGACTACACTGGAACATGCCCGTCCCGAAGAAGCCAGCTGGGACGAGGATTTTGCGAGTGTCTATCATGAACTGATCCACTCTCCAGCCTCAGAGACCCTTCTCAACCTGGAACACAGTTACTTTGTCAGTGTCTCTGAGCTCATCAGCGAGAGAGACATGGAGCTCAAGAAACTTCAGGAGAGGTTTGTGTGGGAGGTTACAACGAGAATAATTCTGTTTTATGAGGAAAAATGCCAGCTTGGATAATGAGCTCTGAACATAATTGCAGAATCTTTCCATATTCAGTAATAAGTATAAAGGTATGAATGCAAAATTTGCAGATATTTTATAATACTTTTTTTGCATTTTTTTTTTAAAAGATAATGATAATATTAACTGTTTGAACAGAAAACATAAGACTGAAATACAAGTCAACATTTGGATACACTTTTATTCTTTATTAGGACTATTTTTTCATGTTACAGTAATACAAAAGTATTGTTATTTTTTTTTATATATATGCACTACTATTTAAATTATTTTATGGTTGGATAGATTTTCTTTACTTTTTTTTTTTTTTTTAAGAAATCTCTTATGCTCACCATGGCTGTATTTATTTGATTAACAACAAAGTAAAAACAATAATAGTGTGAAATATGACTACAATTTAAATGTAATGACTTAAATGAATTTTAAAATGTAATTTATTCCTGTGATGCAAAGCTGAATTGTCAGCATCATTACTCCAGTCTTCAGTGTCACATGATCCTTCAGAAATCATTCTAATATGCTGCTCAAGAAACATTTTTAATTATTATCAATGTCGAAAACAGTTTTGCAGCTTAATATTTTAGTGGAAACTGATGCATTTTTTTTCAGTATTTTTTGATAAACAGAAGAAAAGAAAAAGTAATTGTTATATAAATATGTGTATATATACACAGAAGTAATGAGTTAATTAATTGAACAACAGGTGATTAACCAAGCGAACAAACTGACACACACTAGGATGACAACGTCAAATGACAGGGCACACAGGCAAACAGGAACAGGGAAAATAGAACTAAAATATAATGAACAAAACATAATCCTGACACTTATATTTGAGCTTTTTCATAAGAAACATGTCCAAAAATCCAAAGATCCTACTATGAAATATTACAATTTGTCCTTACAGACAGGCTGTTGAGATGAATAAAGTCATGCAGGAGCTGGGAAAGACCTTGTGTGATCAGGATGTGAATACCGTGGCTGCCCAACATTTTGACGCACAGCAAGTAAGACCAATCTGACAGTCAGATTGAAACAAACTATAATAATTCAGAACATATTAATGATTCCAGACTCTTCTGTTTGGTCTTTTTGTGATGGGAAGGTGCTAGAGAACAAGTGGGCCAGTGAACTGAAGCAAGTCACAGGTATCCAGAAACAAGAGTATCAGGAATGGGTGATGAAGCTTCACCGGGACCTACAGAACCCTAACAACAGCACAATAAAGTGAGTAAAAGAGAAAGTTGTAAAGATACTAATAGCATTTAGTTTATGAATCCTTGCTGAGGTGATCAAAGATTGTGATAGGTTGTGAAGTGAATAGGGCTGGAAAATCGATTAATCGCATCTAACATAAAAGTTTGTGTTTACATGATATATATGTGACCCGTCACGGAAACCAGGGACACAAGTCGGCAGCACAACTCTCGAGCAAAATGAGAAAGAAGCATTTTTTTTTTTCAAAATTGGTGATTTTCGTTTTTTTGCAGAATCTGTTAGTTGAGATCATGAAGAAGCCTTTCCGTGTTTGAGATAGCAGTATTGGTATATTTAAAAGCATACATTTTGAGGTTGAAATCGGCTTGTTTTTCAGAGATTCTAGCACGCAGTAGGGGCGTGTCATGTCTGTGTGTATTTCCATACTGGGAAGCGTGGCTCTAGCTGATATCAAAATTCAATTAAGAACCGTGGCCGTTACACCGAAAATGTTTTGAAGTACTTCTTCGACAAGCCGGATGCTTATGAACAAGCACTCACTGATTCTGAAGACGATCTGAGCGACGATGAAAGCGGCATAATAAGACATTATCTCTCTGGAGTCGGGTAACGCGCCGGCGCATTTTGCAGGATTTTTTTCACATTGCAGCAAAATACTCCGTCATTTTTTGTCATAGAGACATAAGTAATATATCAATTGAAACTATAGAATGTTTTCTTTTATTTGTGTACACGCAGAGTAAAAACAAAATGTTGTGCTTTTTGAAAAATAAAGAAAACTAAAATGATGCGTGATTTCTCCTCTCCCTCTGAACGAAGTCCAATCTGAAAATTTACTGTAACTTAGTGAATACTAATCACAAAAAAATTATACTTATGTCTGAAAAAATGTTGAAATGTCAAGTTTTAAATCGTGTAAGTTTAATCGAAAACAAACATTCTGTGTTTATGTAATTTGTATGAAAAGAGAGCCATGTCAGACGCCCGTGATTCAGCTCATTATCCGCTAATGCGGCCACGCCCACGGAGCCAGCGCTATTCAGATTCAAATTCAGTCAATACATGCATTCATCATCTCAATCGTGTATTTATTGTCTTGAAAAGTGTTTTGAATAGCCATAGTTAGCGATCTCTGGCCTCTGTTAGTTCAGTTAGTATCCTTTATTATTAATAGTATGCGGTCCATGCAGCTTTACAGGGGGTATGGTTTATCTAAATGAGATGTAAAGGAACCCTATTGTCACTCCCAGCAGGTGAGAACAGACAAGAACTGCAACTTTAGAGGCGTTTTTCTCCCTATAGAGCTTTCTTGAGTGCCTACCTTCAAATGGCCACAACTTCTCCAAATATTATCAGATTTTCATGTGTTACACATCGTTGGAAAGCTTGGAGACTACACTTTCAGAATCTGTGAATAACTCAAAATGCCCCAGAACCGACTTGTGTCCCTACTTTCCGTGACTGGTCACATATGTGTGTGTGTGTTTGTGTGTGTGTGTGTGTGTGTGTGTGTGTGTGTGTGTGTGTGTGTGTGTGTGTGTGTGTGTGTGTGTGTATATATATATATATATATATATAGTATGTAAACAAACTTTTATGTTAGATTGTTTTTACAGCCCTGAGCTGCCCATGTAGGTGTAACATCCTCAAAGAGATTCTTCTGGTTCTGACTGAGGAAATTCTGCCTTAGCGATTTCATTCAGTTTCAGTTCTAACTGCATTTGCATCCCCGCTTTGACACATTGACACCGTCTAGCACATGAGTGAATAGTGTTACACTTGAGCCAATGGCAAAACAACTGTTTTTATCATTGTGATTGATGGATGGCGGGGAACTTCAGAAGTTGAGCCTGTTATTTGTGTTTCAGCGAGGAGATCAAGGTGCAGCCCGGTCAGCTGGGGGAGGCAGGGGAAGCGGGGGCCCGGCTCTTCGAGGAGCAGCGACAGCTGGAGGAGAGCTTCACCATCCACTTAGGTATGGCGTTTCCTTGGAAACATTGGGCGCTACAAAACGGCACATAAAAATACCCACATACAACAAACCGGCGCAGTGATTTACGCCCACTTCCAATGTGTTTTCAGTCTGCCTCTCAGGCTCATTATAAACATTTTGTTCACATGTGGACATGTTCCACTAATGTTTGACAACCAGAAACTGTTCAAATACATTTTCCCTTTTTTTAAAAACTTGAATTTTTGCTTGAATTTTTTTTTTTTTTCACTATATTTGATAATTTACTATCTAGTACAATGGCATTCATGCATTTTTAGTTGTGGCCTAAGTGTCCAAATATTTTTCAGGCCACTCTACATAGAAAAACAGTTAGCTCAAAATTCTGACATTTTCTCGAAATTGTGAATTTCATACTTTATAACTCACAATTTCCAGAAGGAAAATCAGAATTTGTGAGATAAGTACCTTTTTGTATTTTTTATTTCATGGCGGAAACAAGCTTCCACAGAATTTAGGTGTCACAACATTATAAAGTATGAAAAACTGACATAAATTTTGAGATTTGCAAAAGATTGTTTAACTGTGTTATTAAACTGTTAGTGTTCATAAATATTAACTAAATGGTTAACTAAGTGAGCATTAGATTACAGCAAATAAAGGAAACAAAGGAAATTAGCAAAATTAAGAAAATGAGCATGCACAATTAAATATCTGATATCGACCAGTATACACTACTGTTCAAAAGTTTGGATTGAGTCATTTTTTTAGAGATAGTAACCATTTTATTCAGCAAGAATGCATTAAATTGATCAAAAGTGACATTTACGATAAAAAATATGTTTATTTCTAATAAATGCTGTTCTTTTGAACTTTATTCATTAAAGAATCCTGAAAAAATGTGCCATGGTTTCCCCAAAAATATTAAGCAGCAATGTAATGATGCTGAAAATTCATCTTTATCATCACCACAGGAATAAATTACATTTTAAAACACAGTCGAATAGAAAGCAGTTATTTTCAATTATAATAATTTTTCACGGTATTATGTTTATTTTACTGTATTTTTGATTTAATAAATGCAGCCTTGATGAGCCTTCATACTGACCCAAAACTTTTAAACGCTAGAGTATATCCAATATTAACCATACATTTAAAAAATTATTTTTAAATAAGCAAAATGTAATGGATGCAAACAGCTACCGATGTGACATATTTATGTTTTTCAGGGGCTCAGCTGAAGACCATGCACAATCTCCGTCTGCTGCGATCTGATGTTCTGGACTTTTGTAAGCATCGTCGTCACAGCAGCAGTGGGGTGAAATTACGGCGACTACAGACTGCCCTCTCGCTCTACTCCACATCGCTTTGCGGCCTGGTGCTGCTGGTCGACAACAGAGTCAACTCGTACAGCGGCATCAAGAGAGGTATTATATCTAATTTCTAGCATTTTGTTGTAAAGATCAGCAAATGTCAAAATAAAACACAGCTAACATAAACAACAATAACATCTTCAATTGTTCCTTTGGCATCAGACTTTGCAACAGTGTCTAAGGAGTGCACAGACTTCCACTTCCCCAGAGTGGACGAGCAGCTGGACATCATCCAGCAGGTGGTGCTGTACGCACGAGCTCAGCGCAGCAGCAAGCAGAGAGAGCAGCCCGGTGAGTGACACAACAACTGTGTGTGTTTGTGTCCGTCCAAAACCAGCACCTCTGCATTGCACCATCACGTATCCGACTTCAGTCCCACCACGAGGAAGTGTTCAGTTTCATTTGACAGGAACTTGCTACAATGAAACTTGATACACATTTTTTTCAAGATGCACAAATGTTTTGGCAGAAGGTGGAATCCACTGGTACAGTTTAGCATTTTGCTGACTGTTTGTAATAACTATTGTAAATTTAATTACCACAGTGACATAACTTTGATTGAAAGAGAACTCTTAGTAGAATTTGAGTAATTTGCAGTAAAATTAAACCATTGATATTAAAATTTACTAAATTGAACTGAACTAAATGCAAACATCTTTTATGTAAAATATCATGCTCGGATGTATATACATACATGCCACTTTGTATATACATACAGGGGTTGGACAATGAAACTGAAACACTGGCCAATGTAGTGGTTTCACTCCTATATGCATCTTTCAATAGGATTGCAAAGTGCTTTGGTTGTACAGTAGTACATATGAAAGTGCTATATAAATGCCTCATTCATTCAAAAAATATCCCACCTTTGATAGCATATGTATATGTACAGTACAAACCTTGTCAGTGAACTATGAGGGCTTAAAAACAAAATTTGAATTGTATCCAAAAATACATGCATGGAGGATAGTTTGGGCTGCAATATCATGGCATTCCCTACTGTGCTTGATGGGTCCGTCACTGCCAAGGACTACCGAACCATTCTGGAGGACCATGGTCACCTAATGGTTCAAACATTGGGGGTGCCGTGTATCAGCATGATAATGCACCAGTACACACGGCAAGACTTGTGACAAAATGGTACCAACATGAAAATGAAGTTGAACATCTCCCATGGCCTGCACAGTGACCAGATCTGAATATTTTTGAGCCACTTTGGGGTGTTTTAGAGGAGCAAGTCAGAAAACGTTTTCCTCCACCAGCATCACATAGTGACTTGGACACTGTTCTGGAAGAGGAATGTCTCAGACCACTGTGAAGGACTTGTATCTGTCATTCCCAAGACGATTTTATGCTGTATGGGCCACAAAAAGAGGCCCTACACCATACTAATAAATTATTATGGTTTAAAACCAGGTGTTTCAGTTTTTATTGTCCAACCCCTGTATATGTTCAAGTCACATTTCACTACTAAATCAAACATGAAATACTTATTGCATGATAAATTAAGCACATCCTCCCACCCCAATCCACAACCTGCTTTTCTTATTACTAAAATAAATATTTTAACATTTTATTGCCTTTATTTTTTTGTATGTGACAATTAAGCACAATTTGTCCCCATTTAATTACTTTAAAGGTGCCCTAGATTCAAAAATTGAATTTTCCTCGGCATAGTTAAATAACAAGAGTTCAGTACATGGAAATGACAACAGTGAGTCTCAAACACCATTGTTTCCTCCTTCTTATATAAATCTCATTTGTTTAAAAGACCTCCGAAGAACAGGCGAATCTCAACATAACACCGACTGCTACGTAACAGTCGGGATCATTAATATGTATGACCCCAATATTTGCATATGCCAGCCCATGTTCAAGGCATTAGACAAGCCAGTATTAACGTCTGGATCTGTGCACAGCTGAATCATCAGACTAGGTAAGCAAGCAAGAACAATAATTGGCAAGAAAAATGGCAGATGGAGCAATAATAACTGACAGAATCCATGATAACATGATATTTTTAGTGATATTTGTAAATTGTCTATCTAAATGTTTCGTTAGCATGTTGCTAATGTACTGTTAAATGTGGTTAAAGTTACCATCGTTTCTTACTGTATTCACGGAGACAAGAGCCGTCACTATTTTCATTTTTAAACACTTGCAGTCTGTATAATTCATAAACACAACTTCATTCTTTATAAATCTCTCCAACAGTGTAGCATTAGCCGTTAACCACAGAGCACAGCCTCAAACTCATTCAGAATCAATGTAAACATCAAAATAAACACTGTACTTATGCGATTAGACATGCTGCATGACGAACAGTTAAAAAAATGAATTTAAAAAAATCTGTGGGGTATTTTGAGCTGAAACTTCAGACACATTCAGGGGACACCTTAGACTTATATTACATCTTTTAAAAAAAGTTCTAGGGCACCTTTAATGCAAATAAAAATGATATATTTAATTTTTAACTTGTATTTATGCATTATTTTTGTTTATTTGTTGTATTGACTTTAATGTGTGATGATTTGATTGGAAAAAATAATTGTGTCCAATAAATCTAATGACAATCACTGTGGATGATAATTACAAACTCAAAAGTGAATTACAACATATTTGGATGCATTACACTAATAAACATATTGAATTTGTTTTGTAGAGATGCCAAGAAATGGGGGAAGTGAAGACAAAAATAAGATCATAGATAGAAATTCCTCCAATATCGTCCCAGGTAATTCAAACATTGCTGTATGTATTTAACAGTCTGTTTGCTAGTCCTAACATGCTGCATTTTTCATCAGGTGAATTCTACATCACTCGCCATTCCAATCTGTCTGAGGTTCATATTGTCTTCCACCTCTGTGTGGATGATAACGTGCGTTCGGGGAACATCACAGCCCGGGACCCGGCCATCATGGGCCTGAGGAACATCCTGAAGGTCTGCTGCACCCATGACATCACCACTATTACCATCCCACTGCTGCTGGTGCATGACATGTCTGAGGTAAGAGTAGATGGATGACATTTCATTAAAGAAACACAATTTTGTATTGCTGAACTATTTTGTAAACATTTACAAGCAATGACTTAGGTTTACCTTGTTATTATCATGGGATTGTCTCAATGTCTGAATTCCCGAAAGTCTGAACTTTTGAGCCGCTACACACAATTTTGATTGGAACGTCTGTAAAAATGGTAGTTGAGGATGTTGCCAATATCGTAGGGTTCAAAAACCCAACTGAGCCTCAACTTTTCTATTACAAGAATCTATAACAATCTATATTCTAAGGGTGTTCCAGAGCATTCCGCTGCCAACTTCCATCATTTAGATGTTTTTGTGGGAATGTTAGAGGCTTTGGCACTTTATATTGGCATCTAGTTCTAGAACATGCAAACAAGCAGCCAAACAAAACAAAACATTCCAGTTCCAGTTTTACCGCCTGCGTTACGCTACATGTATCTGATATATTTGCCCTCAAGAAGCAAAAAGCATTTTTGTTCACTTGTGACCTATTATTCAGCATGCATTTCTGTTTTCCTTGAAAATGATGCTTCTTTGTGCACACTTAATTACTGTAATTTATTAACAAGCCAAAGCATGTGATCTGGCTTGCATTGATGTGTGGAAAATGAAAAGGATCATGTCCTATTATGCGAATCTCTTAGAAACAGTTTTACTCTACTTAAAATATAAATAATTAAATCATCATTTTGAAATTTGAATTTTAGAGTGAATTTAGGTAGTGATGGGAATTGCTTTGCAAAATTTTCGAAACAGTTTCGAAGTGCTCAAAATGCCACATGCTGGCTCATCCAAAACATGCATAAAAACACCCTTTACAAACCAAGCAGATATCATCAATGTGGGGCGAGATATGAAGTGTCTATAATATGTGTTATTTTAATAAATTGTAGGGCTTGTGTTATGGAGAGCTTGGTTAATCAGTCCAACGAGTCTATAAACTACAACTCTTCCTTTTTATTATACAAATATGTCATTAAAAATGTCTACAAATTTATAAAACTTAAACTATATAGACACTATTTCATGTGTTCACAGAAATTCGAAATGTTTTGAAACCATAATGACCAAAGAAGCCTCTTTTACTGAAATCACGGGACTTGGAAAGTTTGAAACGTGTTCTGAAACACTGGTTCAAAAAATTGATTTGCAAGGCTTTTGAAGCTTCACGAAGCGACAATCGCAAAATTTTTGCAATGGATATTCATTTTGAAATGTAACTTATTATTTTTTTGTTGTTGTTGTTGTTTTTAAAGATTTATTTTAGGTTTTTTTGCCTTTATTATGATAGTAGGACAGTAAGTGAAGAGAGAGAGAAAGAGGACGGGATTAGGAAAGGTCCACGAGCCGGAACTCGAACTCGATGCGCAGCTGCGCTATATGTCGTTGCGCTGCCCACGAGGCTATCGTCGCTGACTATTATTAGTGTTTTTAAAGATTAACTTTAAGTAAGCATAAGATGACAGCAAAGTTAATTGACTGAATGTAAAAACAGAGTATTATACAACTAAATAATAACCAATGTTGACATATAAATTAAAAAATGAATGATAACCAATATGGTACCGAAATTTTGTCCTGATTAAATTGAACTCTTTAACTTAAGGTTCAAACCATTTTTTTTTTTTTTTTTTTTTTTTTTTTTTTACTTGGATGCCCAACCTCAAAACTCTGTCATCTAATTTAGAAATGGTCTGTTTTGGATCAGGCTGTCTGGACTGACCAGTGTAGTTCTGGGTAAATGAAAGCCTCAATCACAGCCTCTCTGACCACAGGCCGATGTTGAGGAATGTTCAGTGTTCAGGAAATGTTTTTCATTTGAACAGGAACTGTGTGTTCTCCCAGCCAAAGGCTGAGGTCTTAAGCCCTATTTGGACAGGATTCATTTTTAGGATATATGTCTGTAAAGTAATTGTTACTATGAACGTCTGTAATGTTTATCGACAAATGTCTGTAGAAATCGGCAAGATGAGTGTGATACATTTCCGTTACACATAAATGACTCATCACAAAACGATCTATTGTAAAATATTAAACATATGACATTATTAGGAGAAAATTAAATAAATGTTTTTAATGTAACTTTGAAAATAAGGTTAAATTAAATTTGAGGTCTGAATAGTCCTGTATGAGAAGTTTCTCGTCAAAGAGCGGTTTGGTAGTTTTGCATCCTGGTTACGTGGTTAAATATTATCTCAGTCACTGATTTTTTTCATTCTTCCTCCTTCCTCCTCCTCTGTACAGGAGATGACCATTCCCTGGTGTCTGAAACGAGCTGAGCTGGTCTTCAAGTGTGTGAAAGGTGGGCATGCAAAGAGCTCAAATGTAGAATTATTATAAACATATTTTATCAATAGCATATATATATTTTGTTTAAAGGTGCCCAAGAATATATATAAGTCTAAGGTGTCTCCTGAATGTGTCTGAAGTTTCAGCTCAAAATACCCCATAGATTTTTTTTTAATTAATTTTTTTAACTGCCTATTTTGGGGCATCATTAACTATACACTGATTTTGGCAGCGCGCCACCCCTTTAATTCGCCTGCTCCCTGCCACACGAGCTCTCGACTATATTACAGTGCATTTACAAAGTTCACACAGCTAATATAACCGTCAAATGGATTTTTACAAGATGTTCGTCATGCATACTGCATGCATGCTTCGAATTATGTGAGTAAAGTATTTATTTTGATGTTTACTTTTGATTCTGTATGAGTTTGAGGCTGTGCTCTGTGGCTAACGGCTAATGCTACACTGTTGGAGAGATTTATAAAGAATGAAGTTGTGTTTATGCATTATACAGACTGCAAGTGTTTAAAAATGAAAATAGCGACAGCTCTTGTCTCCGTGAATACAGTAAGAAACGACGGTAACTTTAACCACATTTAACAGTACATTAGCAACATGCTAACGAAACATTTAGAAAGACAATTTACAAATATCACTAAAAATATCATGTTATCATGGGTCATGTCAGTTATTATTGCTCCATCTGCCATTTTTCGCTGTTGTTCTTGCTTGCTTACCTAGTCTGATGTTTCAGCTGTGCACAGATCCAGACGTTAATAAAAGCCTTTCCTTGTGTAATGCCTTGAACATGGGCTGGCATATGCAAATATTGTGGTCATACATATTAATGATCCCGACTGTTACGTAACAGTCGTTGTTATGTTGAGATCCGCGTGTTTTCCGGAAGTCTTTTAAACAAATGAGATTTATATAAGAAGGAGGAATCAATGGAGTTTGAAACTCAATGTATGTATTTTCCATGTACTGAACTCTTGTTATTCAACTATGCCGAGGTAAATTCAAATTTTGATTCTAGGGCACCTTTAACATTCTGATTATTTTTGTCTGTAATGTTGGTTTTAAAAGCATCTTAATACTGGGTTGTAAAATATGTTTAGTTAAAAAGCTAGTTAAAAAATGCCCGTTCCATTTGGTTGGTTGTGTAAGACCAGTCTTAATTTGGATTTTTTTCCCCCTAGTAGCAAATATCTGTTATGCTTTTTTTTTTTTAAATCAACTTTGTTTAGTGTGTGTAATGTTGCAGTTTGAATGAAAAGAGACTGCAAAGTTACAAAGCACAGGGTCCACTCCAAAGGGAGTTATTCTCTATATCAGTAAGTACATGTAACAAAATTCCTCATTTAAATAATTCCTGCCTAAGGCATACCCCAAAAAAATACACGAGGCCTGGTTGAGTTGCGTTAGTAGTGTGTTGAAACTTGTGGTTGTGGTACGGGGCATGATATTTCCGAAACACACTCAAAGTGGTTGACCGATCACAACACACTGGTCCAGCAGACCAATCAGAGCACATCATGCTTTTCAGAAGGAGGGGCTTCATAGAGACTGGAACTAAACAGAGCATTACTGACAGACTGGAAAGAGAGGTGCTGCAACAAAGTCAAGTGTTTTTTGAACATTCAAGCATGAAAGCCTGTTCTAGAAGACCCCAAAAAAAAAATCAAAATCAAGACTTTGTAAAAGGGCATAATACGGCCTCTATAAAATACTATTTTTTTTTAAATATTTTTTAGCAAGATATTATATTATTATTTATATATTATTTGAAAAAAAAAAAACATATTCAAGTAATTTTCCAAGTTCAATCCTTTTAGAAAAGCATATAACAAAATAAAAAATAAAAAATTAGAAAAATAAAAATATATTGTTTACTTTTAAAGGTCAATAGGAGTAGTATAATCAATCAATTTTGTCGAATATTGTTCACATTTACATATTTTCTGCTTCAAATAAGAAGTCATTTACTCCATCATCTCGACTTGAAACGGTCTTCTTTGGCTTTTTTATTTAGGTTTTATGATGGAAATGGCCTCCTGGGATGGAGGAATCTCAAGGACTGTTCAGTTTCTTGTTCCACAGGTTAGTTTTAGCCTCATTGACAGTACAACTATGTCTTTTTTGATCTATTAAGAGACTGTTCAGGTAATACAATTGATTTTTTTTTTTGGCAGTAGAACAAACAAAAGCATTATACTGTGTGTATTCTCAAACAATAGTGTCCATTGGTTCACACATGCTTTCAGGCTTAGTGGACTCTTCACATTCACAGCTGCCTGTTTTACTCTTTAACACCATTTTAAAATAACTCCTCTAAACTAAACCCTGTTGTCTACACACATTGTATTCAGTATTATTCCAGTCTTCAGAGTCACATGATCCTTCAGAAATCATTCTAATATGCTGATTTGCTGCTCAAGAAACATTTCTTATTATTACCAATGTGTAATATGTATGTGGAAACTATAATACATTTTTAGAAAGTTCAAAAGACCAGCATTTTTTTTGAAAAAGACACTTTAGGGACAATGTGAAAGTCTCACTTTGGATCAGTTTAATGCAACAAACAAACAAAAAAAACATACTGAGCCCAAGCTTTCCGAATCATTTTGTTTAATACCAAAGTTAAGTTGTTTTAATAGTTTATTTAAGAATATGGCTTCAATCTGTCTTTCTGATTGTCTTTTATCATCAGAGTATCTCAGAGGAGATGTTCTACCAGCTGAGCAACATGCTGCCTCAGATCTTCAGAGTCTCCTCCACGCTTACGCTAACGTCAAAACGCTAAACACACACGGACACATCAGCCCATCGCCTGGGAATATGGAGGAAATCTTGTCACTTTAGGTTCTTAATTTTCAGAGCAGTACAAACCGTAAGCTGTTTTGATATGCACTGTCATTGATCACAGGAGGCTTAGCATCATGTCCTGATTATTTCACTCAGGAATTTTCACTGGAATTCATAGATCTGTACATTCCACATTTAAAAAAAAACATGAAATATCAAAGGGAAGTGTTCAGAGTTTTAGCTCTTGTCATGCTGTGACTGCCGTTCACATAATGCTGCATGGGAAATGGGTAATGCCAAGACAAGCTGTGTGTTTGTGCTGCATTGCAGACCCCTTGTGTCATCATTCCTTTCCACAAACACCAGATGGCACTGTATTCGGTAGCATTTACATGTAGTTTGAGGTAACCAAAGCTGCTGATTCCAAATGTCAAATGAAACCAACCTTCCAAGCATTCTAAGTGATTTACCATGTGTTTGTATATTAGGTGCCAGTTGTAAGCCCAGGCATGTGTACAGTTATATTTGAACTGAGTAATCTTTGGAAAGTGGGGCATTTGAAAACAGTATCTTCTGTTTTTTATTGTAAATCTAACTTGTTTAACAGGCCTCTTGAAAATATACCTACATAATATTAATCAGGCAAGCAGGAAAATGATGTCCAGTTTTGTATTATTTATTTTTTTAGAGCCTTTACAAAGAAAATCTACATTTTAACTACTTTCTGTTAAGTCTTTTGGTGGATTTCTCCTAATGAGGATATTACCATATGAAGTAGAAAAGTAGGGCTAATCTGAGGGTTAAAGCATTTGCATCCATATTAGCCTTTTGTCCGATACTACTGACATGCTAATTACTCGTTAATTGCTAAATGTCAATGCTTTGTAAATACAGTACACTTCAATTTAACTCTGAATTTGACTATTTGATAATGCCGAAATTCTATTAAAAATGTTAGTTTAGTCAGGTTTGCTTCTTCTCTATATATTAATATGTAAATAATATATATATATATATATATATATATACTCTGTGTGTGTATGTATGTGTGTGTGTGTGTATATATATATATATAATTTCCCTCTTACACTGTTGTCACATTTTCCAGGTTAAATAAATATTACATAAAAAATAGAGACCACGTACAATTTTGTATTTTTACACTAACTGTAATATTCTTTTTATTAAAACCAAGTTTCAATTTTATTAAGTAAGTGTTTTTATGCATTTTTACATTTATTCCAAAATAATAACTAAAGGCAGTAACAATTTAAACAGTATATTTTATTTGTGAACTGATGTTCAGCTTTACTTTTTAATAGTCAACTTTTAAAAGATGTTGGCTATGTAAATTGCTGATTACTGATAGCTCGCTAAAAAACCCTCATAGTCATGTTTTCAGGCCATTTCAAGTTTGATTTTGACTTGACATAAAGCAGTGATATATAAGTAGGCGAGTTGTTTACTTACTTTTTATTTAGTCTTCTCATAAGCACCATCATTTTCTTCATTCAAGCCAATTCGAGAATGCGCACAAAAACAAGAGGCTGGATTTATTGCACAAACAAATCATATCCAGTAATAACTGATAACATCCAATCATAGCATGGTGTCTCTCACATAACTTTCCCCAATTCATTCTCAAATATCAAACTCACTGAAAGCTTTGGGGGGGGTCTGTTAAAAGTCAATGGGATCAGGGGAGGCAAGCCTCCCGCTATAACTTTACCTGCGGGTATTGCTGTTCAACAGTGTTAATTTATAAAAACAAGTGATTTTTTTTATTTTTTTTTACACTTTTTAATGTCAAATTTTGTAATATTTGCATTGTTTTATTTTTGTAGTATTGATTATTTTCTCATCCAGTTATTTTTTTAGGAGACTGCCTCCTTTGCTGAAATGAACCTGATACACACACATACATATATTAAAGGATTTTTTCACCCAAAAATGAAAATTCTGTCATTAATTACTCACCCTCATGTTGTTCGAGACCCGTAAGACCTTTGTTCATCTTCAGAACACAAATTAAGATATTTTTGATCAAATCCGATGGCTCAGTGAGGCCTCCATTGCCAGCAATAACACTCCCTTTTTCAATGCCCAGAAAGCTACTAAAAACATATTTAAAACAGTTCATGTGACTACAGTGTTTCAACCTTAATGTTATAAAGGGACAAAAATACTTTTTGTGTGCCAAAAATAACAAAATAGCGACTTAATTCA